>NW_027192509.1:0-38164 GCF_041956645.1 Rasamsonia byssochlamydoides | reverse complement strand
TTCATTAAAATATGCAGTTCTAAGAGCATAGTTCCTGCATATTTTATTAAGCCTAACCTTTGGGGGAGGTATAGAGGTTAATGCCACTAAAATTGCATATAATTTTGAAAAATTTAGTAGAGCAGGAGGGGAAGATCCTATTGGCTATTTCTATTATCAAAAATCAAGAAATTTCTTCTGTTTGTGAAGCAGTGCATCTATATGGTATGCCTTGATCTACTCTATATATTAAAAGTCTTACTATCCAGTACTTTACTATTATTATATCTCTACTCAAGTCTGATATTGCTTATATAGCTAATTATTAATCCTGATTACTATCTTAATTATTTGATTTAGGGTACTTAGTCTATCTGAGCTAATTTGTCCTTAATAAGTCTTTATTTAAAAGCTAATAACTTATAAATATCTTATTAATATAATCATTATATGATTCTTCTAGATTATTATTATAGTTATATAGGGTTAGTTTAAACTAATTAAGAGCTAGTCCTTAAAGGTAAGTTAATATAGAGATAATTTTTCTACTTCTAATTATAAGATAATTAGTGTTAATCTATATATAGATCTATTTGGGTTAAGAAGCCTTAAAGCTTAGATTAAGTTTTATTAAAATACTCTAGTTTTAAAAGCTTAATTAACCTATTTATTTCTAGATTAATAATATACTCTTAGAGTTAACTTACTATACCTATAAGTTCTGCATTAGTTAGTACTCTAGCTTGATTAGTAGCCTAAGGCTAAGCCCTTAGGTACTATTACTTAAAATAGTAGATATAATATTTAATAATAGTACTTGACTCTTCTATAACTAGGGTTAAGATAATATTTAATTTATTATATATAGGTCTAATAAAGTTAATTATTAGTTTCTAGATTAGTTATTATAAAGAGTCAAGTCTATTCTAGATCTAGTATCTAGAATAATAAGGGTGTGGTACTATATGCTGACTATAATATAAATTTATAAGTATGGCTAACTACTTAATCAGATGAATAAGATAATAAAGTAATAAAGGCCTCTCTTTTTAGTTAAGAGTAATAAGAATAACTAAATTAGAGGTATACTTACTAAAGCTATATAAGTATATTAATAATAATTTATTACCTTACTAACCCTTTAAGTAATTAATAAAATATAGAACTTAAATTAAATATAATTAAAAAAAGACTAGATATAACAGTAAGAACAAGCCTTTTTATAATCTTTCTTATAGTCCTTAATATCCTCCTCTTCTATAGTCCTTTATAGACTCTTCCTTATAGTCCCTTATAGATTATCTCTTATAGTCCCTTAATAGATTCTCTTAATTATATGACTCACCCCTAATCTGTAGGGTGACTGCTTCATCATGCAAGGCTGTGTTGGACATCCTTCTGTTTTGTTGGTTTGTAACAATATATAAGTATTATTTACTATCTTCTATATTTAAAATCTAAAATAAAAGAGGGCTTTACTAATAATCTGAGATACCCCTCATGAAGTCTTACCTTAAGTTGAATTTTTACCTTATACCATTTAATAATATATGTAGTTTTTAAATTTCTCTAGCTTATTTTTATTCTTCATAAAATTCTCTATATAATGCTGTTAATTTTAAAATATTTTTTGATTCCTAAAGTGGTGAATAAAATATATCAAAAGTTGGCGATTTTTGGTGTAAAAACGGCATCAGCTCATCATTTATCCAACCCTACTGTGCATATGAGGGGTGGTGCACTGCAGAAGACCAATTTTCACACAGTGATTACTTAACTACCTATGTTTTCCAATTTTCTACCAAGTTTCAACCCGAAGGTAGTCAAATCGTTGCCCTTTGGATTATATTAAATAAAAAAAAGGCACTTCTACAGGAATTTCCCCCCCGAAAAGCGAGAAGTGTAGTCGGCAGCTCGCTTTAACATTTCCCGGCGGCTTGCAGATGTTATGCCAGCGGGACCCGCAATATCCTTCTCTCTATCGAAAGGCCGAGAGCTTGGATCATCGTTCGATTCTTGCGAACGGCGTTTATGATTTTCATAAAGCGAAGTTTTTCTTTTTTTCTCCTAATTGGATGCATTAGCATCTCATATGGCATCCGCACATCAAAGACTTACATTGAACAACTTTATCCTCTCAGCTGTAGCATCATCCACTTTTGATGGTCCACTTGCATGCTCCTGCTGGTCAATTCTTGACCCATCTTGAATTCCCATAACCTCATTCTCGAGCCGGATTTTCTTCTGTGCAGGGTTCTCTGTCCATGCCGTACTTGGACCACTCTCGCCCCTGGCAGAACTCTGAGCAGATTTAGCCGTGTTAAACTTGCGATTACGCAAGGCCGTCGGATCAATTTTTGACATCCAGGATCGTTTATCTGGCGGAAGCAACATCCATTCATCTCGTTGACGCACGTCGCTGCTCGGGAGCTTATCTTCAGGTGAATTTTGTCGGTTCGTACTCTGGACACTATGTATGTGGTCATCTACCACACCAGCAGCCCGGGGATTATCTCGAGGTGGCAGCCGTGGCCCAATTTCATCGTCACTGCTGCTGTTGCTGTCATCCTGTGGGGTACAGCTCCCGCCTTCATGATCTTCGGTACATGTATCAACCGGAAGAGATGCTGGTGCCGTTAACTTCTGCCGTTTTGGAGTATCTTCCGAGTGGGCTGTTTTCGGTGCATTCTCGCCAATAAATGTTTCCTCTCGTTTGCGTTTCTCTTTCTGTAAGAGCGCACCGGAATCCTGATTTGAACTCATGGTATTTCAATTTTCTCACCATGTGAGTCGTGACGAGTCAGATAGGGTCATTCATAGGAAATCCACATGAAAAACACTCGCATTATATCTTCACATGTTCGCTTTTCGATTCGACAGGCAACATTCAACTGATAGAGGGAGAACTTTCATGAGCTGACTGGTGTTTCCAGATGCCCATTATTAGCCATTTATCATGTCCATAACTTTAAGGAGCTAATTACCTAACTCTCTTAGTCTTTACGGAGTACAGAGGTGTGCATCATAAGAAACGACATACGCTAAATCAAACACGGATTAGTATGTATTTATACGCTAAATTGCTGGTGTTATGGCTTGTTAACTAGTATAATTTTATTATTCTTTTAATTTGTTGATTCCATTACTAATCATACAACTACTGCTAAAAGTAGTTTAGCCCCCAGTAATAGCTAGGCAGTGGACAATCTCCAGTCATGTTACTCCAATATTAGTAATTCATATTATAGCTATACTAGATTTGGTTAGTTTTGTATCTCACACTTTACAAGGCATCCATACTACCAGGTACTACTACCTAATACCTAGTAGGTAGATCCCAGGTGCCACTCTTGAGATCGAAGTGCTAAAGTGGGTCACAACTACCTAGATACCTTACTGGAAGGCAGTGGTGCTAATTTACTGTTGTATCACAGTGACAGGACTGTATCAAATTTACACTAGATTAGATTAGGTAATTATAGTATCATTACCTGGTTACATTATTATCAGTACATCATATCTACTTCTATCTACTCTATAATGGAAATAGACTTTTATCATTACAATCGCTTACATAAAAAGCACATTCCACCATGGCCGGGCACAAAGAGTCCTCTAGTGGATTGGGGCCCTACTCAGGACTATAACAAGTGCTTGCGGGTTTTAATCTCATAGCTGGCATGACCACAGTGGAGGCTGGGGTTGTCTAATATTTATAATTTGGGCAGGGAGAAACAGTGTTATATATTGGCATATTTCCAATATATTTTCTATGCGTAGTATATGGTAGGTTCTCTAAGGTTTTGGAGGTTTTTCCCCTTAGGGGTTGGTGCTCTAGGGTCACTGGCTATGGGGTCAACATGAAATTATGTATGATTCACCAGGCCTCTCAAACTGAAAACACTCTATAAAATGGAGGGATGGTTATTTATTATTATATATTGTCATAGTGAAA
The DNA here is from genome assembly GCF_041956645.1 of Rasamsonia byssochlamydoides. Taxonomy (NCBI): domain Eukaryota; kingdom Fungi; phylum Ascomycota; class Eurotiomycetes; order Eurotiales; family Trichocomaceae; genus Rasamsonia; species Rasamsonia byssochlamydoides. The sequence goes on along the minus strand of NW_027192509.1, from coordinate 34,230 downwards.
ACCACATAGCAACTATGATACCATATCTAATTTGATATAGTAATATGACTGTGATAAAACAGTTCATCGACCCTGACAAATTCTGGTGTGGTATTCCATTACTACTATGTATTATCTAACTCTCAATAACTAACATCATATTTTAGGAGAGAGTATGCCAAATCATCTCGTAAGTCTCCCTCTACTGAAGTCTCCCGTGTGTACACCGAGACGAAAGTATTGGGTAGTCAGCTTGTCAGGGCATCATCTAGTGAAATAGGAGGTTATGGTTGGTACGGAGTAGAGGTAAGAAGATCTGACATTCACCAGCAAGGACATCGGACAAATATCCCAGATGCCCGAGAAGGAACAAAATACCTTCATTTTTAAGCCGTAATTACAAATTTCGAATGCTTCGTGTGACAACCAGGTTTCGGGGCTCCATGTGGTGCTTGGACATAGTTTCATCATTGTGACAGATACAGGGAGAAGATGTATAAGTGCCCTCACTCATACATAGACTTTCTATGTAAACTGTCCATTTGGACCCTCTGATTTTGCATTTAATTGATTTGCGTTGTAGTCCCCTCATTATCAAAGTCCACGAGGAGAAAAAAGGGCCATTGGCATCAAGCGATCCGGGTTAGATTTGCTTTTCCCCTCCTTTCTTATTCCTTCTTTCTCTGAGTATGAAATGGCTCCTTTGTTTCTTTTCCGAAGGCAAGGATACTTCTGAAAAGATATTCCATGAGGAGGAGGTATGCGAGATTTCGTCCTGATTATGTTTGAAACTATGCATCGACTCAAACTGATTGCCAAGCAAGACCATAATCATTATTAAATGGGCAACTTTTGGAGCTCTTGTGCTTTCCCTCCTTCTCTGGGTTGTCGTAGGTTATTCGCATGCTCGATTGAGGATGAGGAAAGGACTGCCTCCATTAGCATACCACAAGGTGAATCCATCTACCATACGTTATGCTCCACTGTATTAGATGCTGACAGGATATGTAGTGATTCTATCCTCGACCACAGCATATGCTTTGGTATCCCCAGTCGAGTACTATCCCGTCATGGAAATGCATGGACTGGATTCTCAGATTGCGCCTCCACCAGGTACATTTTTTTAAACCTGTCAACAAGGCATGAGTTTCAGAAAACAACTAATTTCAATAGCTTACTACAGTGGTATTATGCTGGCTAGGCAAGTCTCTACACTTCCACAAAAGTCCATCACCAAACTAGATGATCATCAGTCTAGCGACCCCAGCGGCGGTGATGGTGGCCTCGGGCCTATGCCAGGCGCAGTCATGAAACTATTGCCTCCACAAGCAGCTTATACACATAAGCCTTTTAAATCTGACAAAAATGAGCGTTATTTGTAAGTCCTGCTACTCCATTGCCGTTTGTCAGTATCGTCAGAAGTATAGTTATTTTCTTTAGCGACCACTCGTAGCGAGCACATGGTAATACAACCTCTCCGCAGAAAATTCGGGTTATGACTCGGTATCGATGTCCATTACATCGTTACCATCTTCTGATGACGCCAGTGAAATATTCGAAGAGATCTGAGATATTCTTTTGCTATAATCGGTGTCAGCCTTTGCAGTATCAATTCTTTCGTGCTCCTTTTGTCGCATTCTGGCGCGTGCTCTAGATTCCAGGATAGCTCTTCGAACGCTATCTTTTTCTTCAGGGACCGTCAAGGAGCTTGGTACTCGGTAAAGAACGATCTCGTTGTCCGGCTTCGGCTCTTTGAGAACAGACTTCGGGATGGCGTTCAGTCTCTTCTCGATCTCCGGCAGAAATGAAATGCGCTGCTCCTCAGCTTCTATTTCCTTCAACTCCCGATCTAGATCGTAAACGTAGGATGTATGCTTCGTATCGTCCAGCAACATAAAATCGCTCGACCTCGAATCTTCCCCGGTTGCCGATTCTTGGTTGGCTACCTCATGGCTGCTGGTGGTGATGTTGTTGTCGTCCTCTAATGGACCTAGGCAAAGCACTAGTCAGCATATCTGCTTGTATATGTCCTCGCTTGGGGAGACGTGGAAAGGTACCGATCTGCAGACGTCCAAATTTCTTTACGGGTGGTTCGCCGTCTGGGTCGCTGTCCGCAGGGCGCTTCCGGCAATACTTTTGCAGGGGCGGCATCGAACCTTGGCGCCATCCACTACCTCCAGAACCAGGTTGATCTGTCAGACCTTCTTATAGGCTTCGTGGAAGAGAAACTAAAAATTTGGCCAATCTGAACGTGTCTGTTCGGGAGCGTTAGTCTTGAACGGGGGTCGCTTGATGCGAGTTCTGAGGTTCTTGAGGGATGGGGAGCTGGCCGTGACTCACCTTTTCTCGCCATCTCAGTCGATTCCCAGAACATTCCATCTCCATCCTTCCATCGTCCGAAACGCAACCACTCTCCGGTTTCTCAGCAATTGCACGCCGCTCAGGATGGCTTCGATTAACCAAGATCGTCCCCAGTGGACAGCTGATCGTGTGCGGGAAACATTTTTGGACTACTTCAAAAAAAAGGGCCATACGTTCGGTAAGCGAAATTCTTTTACAACTTGGAAGAGGGGTTTGTGCTCATTATGAAACTTTTACACAGTTCCCTCGTCTTCTGTCGTTCCACTTTCGGATCCTACTCTGCTATTCACAAATGCTGGAATGAATCAATTTAAGTCCATCTTCTTGGGGACAGTCGATCCGCAGTCTGATTTCGCGCACCTTAAACGCGCTGTTAATTCGCAAAAAGTAAGCAACGATCCCACATCTTCCACATCTTCTGTCGTGGTCTCGCTAATTCTGAATAGTGCATCCGTGCAGGTGGTAAACACAATGTATGAGAGATACCGAAAAGGAAAAAAAGCCATAGAAGTTACTGACGAATTTAGGACCTGGACGATGTGGGGAAGGACAGTTACCATCATGTCAGTTTGCCCGTGGATCTCACAACGTTCAGACAGCTGACAAGAGTCTTTATTACAGACATTCTTTGAAATGCTCGGGAACTGGAGTTTCGGAGATTATTTCAAGGAAGAAGCTATCGCCTATTCCTGGGAGCTGCTGACAAAAGTCTATGGCCTGGATCCAGACCGACTTTACGTCACATACTTTGAAGGAAGTGAAGCTGGTGGCCTGGAACCTGACTTGGAGGCGAGAGATCTGTGGAGAAAGATTGGAGTCGCTGACGATCACATTCTTCCGGGCAATATGAAAGATAACTTCTGGGAGATGGGTGATCAAGGCCCCTGTGGACCTTGCAGTGAGATCCATTACGATCGGATTGGTGGCCGTAACGCTGCCCATCTTGTTAACCAGGACGATCCGGATGTCCTGGAGATCTGGAACAATGTCTTCATTCAATATAACCGTGAGCCGGACCGATCTCTACGGCCTCTGCCTAGCAGACACGTTGATACAGGCATGGGGTTTGAACGGCTCGTTTCCATCCTTCAGGGCAAATCATCCAATTATGATACCGACGTCTTCTCACCTCTATTCAACACTATCCAGAATGTCACCGGCGCCCGGGAATATCGAGGTCGCTTTGGAGCCGACGATCCTGATGGCATTGATACTGCTTACCGGGTGATAGCGGACCACGTGAGGACCCTAGCATTTGCGATATCTGATGGAGCTATTCCAAACAGCGAAGGTCGGGGCTACGTTGTTCGCCGTATATTGCGAAGAGGAGTTCGGTATGCTCGGAAGTATTTCAGGGTTGAGATTGGTAGTTTCTTCTCCAAAATTGTGCCGACCCTAGTTGAGCAGATGGGTGGCATGTTCCCAGAGCTGAGGAAGAAGCAGACTGAAGTTATGGAAATACTGGATGAGGAAGAAATATCGTTCTCCAAGACCTTGGATCGGGGCGAGCGTCAGTTTGAGCATTATGCTCAACAGGCGAAGGCGAAAGGTCTTAACAAGCTACATGGCGCGGATGTTTGGAGATTATACGACACATTCGGATTTCCTGTCGATTTAACTCGAATCATGGCCGAGGAACGAGGTCTGCGGATCGATGATGCGGAGTTTGAAGAAGCAAGATTGAAAGCTAAGGAGGCCAGTAAGGGATTGAAACAAGCCGCAGCAGACACTGTCAAGCTCGATGTTCATGACATTGCAAAACTGGAGAAAATGAACGACGTTCCGAAGACAGATGACAGCGCCAAATTTGAACTGGGAAATATCACCTCTCAAATCAAAGCTATCTACTATCGCAAGCGCTTTGTTGAATCAACGCAGGAGGTTCCCCAGGGTGAACAACTTGGCATCATTCTTGACCGTACCAATTTTTATGCAGAACAAGGTGGTCAGGAAAATGACACTGGGAAGATTATCATTGATGGGGAAGCAGAACTTGAAGTGGGTGACGTTCAGTCTTACGCTGGCTATGTTCTTCATACGGGTTTTATGAAATACGGTTCGTTCCGTGTTGGCGACTCTGTCATTTGCGAGTATGATGAACTTCGTCGGTGGCCAATTAGGAACAACCATACTGGAACGCACATTTTGAATTTCGCTTTGAGAGAGATCCTTGGGGATGGTGTCGACCAAAAGGGCTCTTTAGTTGCACCTGAGAAGCTTCGATTTGACTTCTCCCACAAGTCTGCGGTCACGGATGATGAGCTTGACAAAATCGAGAAGAAAGCGACGGAGTACATTCGCCAGAACTGTGCTGTTTATGCCAAAGAAATCCCTTTGGCGACGGCACGTGAGATTACAGGGGTCCGCGCTGTGTTTGGAGAAACTTATCCTGATCCTGTGCGCGTGGTTTCTGTTGGCGTCGAACTCGAAGAGATACTGAAGAATGTCAAGGATCCGCGCTGGAGAGGTGTAAGCATTGAATTTTGCGGGGGAACTCACGTTCAAAAAACTGGTGATATCAAAGATCTAGTCATTTTGGAGGAAACCGGCATCGCCAAAGGGATCCGTCGTATAACCGCTGTAACTGGAGAAGATGCCCACCAGGTACAGAGGGTGGCGAGAGAATTTGAAACGCGGTTGGACAACCTTGATGCAATGGAACAGGGTCCCCAGAAGGAGCTGGAAGCGAAGAAGGTTCAAACCGAACTCAACCAGCTTTCGATATCGGCAGTACAGAAGGCAAAGTTTCGCGATCGTTTTGCCCAGATCAATAAACAGATCATTGAGGGTCAAAAAGCTCAGCAGAAGCTTGAATCTAAGAAGGCCCTTGATACAATAACATCATTTTTCAACTCTCCTGAAAACAAGGACCGGTCCTGGCTTGTTGCGAAGCTCCCAATATCAGCGAATTCCAAAGCTGTGAGTGAGTCATTGAATTATGTCAAATCCAAATTGAGCGACAAAAGTGTGTACTTGCTTGCCGCGGATCCTCAGCAGGGAAAAGTCGCTCATGGGTGTTATGTGTCGAAGGTGAGTTTTCTCAAAGGGCTTATCTCTATTGAGCTAGTACTGATACTTTGGCATAGGTTGCGGGTGACTTAGGAGCATCGGCGAGCGATTGGGCGGGCGTTGTCTCAGGTATTGTAGGAGGCAAGGCTGGAGGGAAAGCTCCTACGTCCATTGGCAACGGCACCAATGTTGATAAAGTTGATGAAGCAATTGCCGCCGCTACGGAATATTTGAAAAAGTTTCATTTGTAGGTGTCAGAACAATGACCCTTTCCCTTGATGTTGCTTCAAATGCTCCCTCTGTACCGATCTCTTCAGGGGTCGACCTATATTACTACAGGATTTGGGCGATAAATAGGTGGCATGGGCTTATGGTTGAGAAAATCTATGTTGAAAATAAGATATCTTTTCCGTCTTTAGCATACAGACAGCTGCTTGGATTCTTTTCATTGTCATAGCCTATTGCTAAGGTCTACCTCTACATCTCCCCACATTGGGTGATTGTGACGTCCTGATTCGGCTTATCACGGGTTGTTCGAGTGTTCTCAATCATTCGGACAACATCCATTCCGTCAACAACTTGTCCGAAGACGACATGTTTATTGTTCAGAAATGGCGTTGCAGTTGTTGTGATGAAAAACTGGCACCCATTTGTATTTGGCCCTGAATTCTGTTAAGATTTAGATTATGCATCCTAAAAAAGGCGTATTATGAAAGGAATGAACACCTACAGCCATGCTCAGTAATCCTGCACGATCATGTTTTAAAATGAAGTTTTCATCGGGGAATTTCTGGCCACCGTAGATTGAAGTGCTGCCCGTCCCATCACCATTAATGAAATCGCCTCCCTGTATCATGAAATCTTTGATCTATCCAACGATGGTATTAGCAAGACAGATGAAGAGGTCTAGGCGGTGAACATACCACACGATGGAACTTGCTTCCTTTGTATCCTCGTGGCCGTCCTTGACTATCCTTGGCCTCTCCTGTACAGAACTGACGAAAATTTTCTGCAGTACGAGGAGTGACATCTGCAAAGAGCTCCATTTTGATACGGCCCAATGGTTCCCCTATGGTAATGCCAATTTCCCTATCAGTCACAATATTTGCTTTGCTTAATGATAGAAAGGAATAAAATAGATAAAAAGTGATCTGGAGGATGGCTCTGTTCCAAGGAACATGTTCATTTCCAGTTGATCCCAAGGCGTTCCATCCTTTCATTGCTACTACCGAAAAAGTAAAACTCACCACCAAGAGCTATATCAAAAAATACCACAGGATTTGTTGACTTCTGTTCACCAGAATGAGCCATGATGGGCTTGTTCCAAGGATTCCTGGCACAGATGCTTTTATTGCAAGATTAAGAATTCCATTTTTGCAGCAATTGACAGCATATCGAAATGCATTCAGTTACCCCCACCGCTCTTGTTCTGCCGTTTCCCCAAGCCCTATGATTTCTACACACAGACAACCCTCTGCTATTAGAGAAAAACAAAGCCACCCCATGTCTATACAAGAGAAACACAGCATGTCATTTGACAAGGCACCATAGCAACGTATTACACAACTTATCATTCTCTGATAGTCCTGGTCAGGATTTCGTCAGTATTTTATCAACCTGCTTGTTGTGAATCATTCAAATTTCCAAATCACATTGATCCCATGCTGACGCCCATGCATAAGCAAAGTCTACTAACTCTACAGATGAAATGCCTGGTTGGGCTGCTGTGGCACTGGATTGACTGTCAGTTGGTAAGGACTTGACCATCATGGCCTACTGATTGATCTATACAGATGAACCCAACTCTCTACTCCTTAATCTTGATGGTTTTCAGACATCTCATCTTGTACACTTGATATAATGTAAGCTGGTTGTTTAACGTTGCCTTTATCCGAGATTGAGTGCAGTAGATTCCTGTTTCGGTGATCCCGGCAAGCCCCGTGACTAGAGTTTGAACGCAGTTTCTCCAGTTCCAAGATTGAAGCTGAGATCTCTTCAGCCAATGACTTCCAACACTACATCGTCTATCCCCTGGCCATCGCATTTTTGGGGGATTCATTCTACCGTCGCAAGATTCACTCACGATCCTTTGATTTTTCCCTTCCAGCCGCAACGCAGTCTTGACACTAGTGTACGTCGACTCTCTCCAGTACAACGTATGTACATTACATGCTGCCCTCGGCAATCAGCATAGCCCTTTTGACCAAAGGACATCGCCGACTCGGTCTTTCAAACAGCGCCTTTCTGAGTGTCTCTTCTTTCATCCGACATAACTAGTGTCATCTTGTCTTCAGGTCCATCCTCCAGGTTTATTCCCACTATCTACTGTAGGCTGGCGGTTGTCAATCGACTTTCTTGGGTTGAATTTATCCCGGCGGGCCCCGGTTTCGCTTCATGCCGTTGGCTTTCGATGGAGTGATACAACACAGAGACGCCCTTTTATGGTCTGGACCATTAATTTCTCACATTTTGCTGGTATTCATTGTTGCTGCAGTTTGGCCCCGTCATTCAACAGGAAGGGACTAAGCGCTTCGATCATACCGACTGAGTGAGAGGGACGTCAGAATTGCCTCCAAACCGTTACACTGTGATCACTTGTGAATATCCTGCTTGTGCAGCACTCAGAGTTTTATTTCCACAATCACCTGCAATCCTTCTTTCGCTCAGTTTTCGTTTGATAAGTATCTGTATCGGACTTCTTATCTGACCTGAGATGTCCTCCCCTTCTCAGACAAGTTCCAGTGCTGCGCCTACGAACACTGGGAGCAATGGGGATGGAAGTGGAGGTGGTGGACCGACAAGTTCCCCTCTTTTGTTCTTTGTTGCCCTGGGCTTTGGTGTGGTCTTCACAAACTTGTGGTATGTTGCAGACACCTTTCCCTTCTTCGTCCCAATGCCCTCTCTAGTTCTGCCCTCTACAATGCCGTGGAGACACATCTATTGATTTTTGAAATCTGGTTGCTAGGATTATTGTTGGTGTGAAGTACTGTTTCCGATACAATCAACGAAACCGCCAACTACGAAATGAAGAAACTGGGGAACCCATTGACTTGATGAATGTGCCAAGAACTCATAGAAGAAGGAGAGAGAAAAAACTGATGACAATGGAGGAAGTCAACGAGCGATTTCCTCTCATGAAGTATAAAGCTTGGAGGTCGTCTCGTGTCGACAAAGGCCTTCCGAGCGCGGGAGGCATAACGGCGCCGTCCAGCAGGCCTCAGACACCGAAGAATGAGGATAGAGAAATTTCACCTGCTGTGGAAGAAGTGCTTGCCGATTCGCAGCCAGCAGCGCCAACTGCCTCCACACCTGCCAAAGGGCATGAACGCCTTGTTTCCAATCCAACAGAGCCATCTAGCCCTGTCGAGCATGCCGAAACTTTGACTGTCAATGCTGACGAGAAGATTGCCACTGACACGCTGGTTGAATCTTCGAGATCCAATATGGCTGGTGATCCTTCTGGGAAGGGTTCGCAGATCCATCCACATAAGGAGTCCCAGGGTTTCGAGGACGATGACGATGATGATCAAATCCGAATGGCCGTGCAGGCCGAACTGTTATCTAGTCCAGGTGATTCATGTGCAATATGTCTAGACCTCATCGAAGACGATGATGACATACGAGGTCTTACATGTGGTCATGCATTCCACGCTTCCTGTGTGGACCCTTGGTTAACAAGCCGGCGGGCATGCTGCCCTCTCTGCAAAGCTGACTACTATGTTCCAAAACCGCGTCCTGAAGGCCCTGAAACAATGTTGGAAGCTGAGCGCCTTGGGCGTCGGACCACAGGTCGAACTAATGCGCCAAATACGCCACAGGCTGTGCTTATTGGTGGTCGTGCGAATCCGTTCAGAGCGAGGATAGTACTCCCCGGGCGGTTCATGGCGATAGTTCCCTCTGAGGAAAGGAATGGATCTTCTCGATCTGCACAGCATCGAAGCCCATGGTATACGCCGAACTACTCAAGCACAACCCGTGACACTGCAAATACAATTGCTGGTGGTACCGAGGCGCGAAACTGGAGAACAAGATTAGCAGCTGTTCGAGTACCTAGACCCTCCTTTCGTTCATTCAATAGTCTTAGGCGCGAACGCCCTGAGCATGGAAACCAGCCGTCGTTGCATACTCCTTCGGTGCCTGAGGGGGAAACTCCTACTCCTCGTCAGCTCGAATCCGGGTCTACCACCTGAATATCTATCGACAGTCCACAAGGATCTCTTGAAGGACGTACTTCCCGTTAATACTTTTCTATGCGGCCTTAAATTTTACGATTGTTGAGTTTGTGGTGTCTGTCTGAGCCATTGATGATCTTTTCTGAATCATATATATCTCCTTACCTACCCTCTTCAAATGCTGTACAGTATGCGTTTTTCTTTCTCTCATCTCGCCTATCACTAGGCTGTTTCTGGATGTTGATGAACATATGAGCTTGATATCTACAACCACGACTTTCTCTTGATGTTTTGCGATGACTTCTCGTCTTTCTTGGTTATTTTCCGATTTGGTCTTTCTTCAAGGATTGGGACACTGTTTCTTCTGTCATTTGCGTACTGGTGTTGGTTGGTGGATTTGATCATTTTTTACTCTTTTTTACTCGATTTAGGTGAATTTTGGACGTGAATATTGCCATGCAGCGAAGGGAGCGTTTGGGATCATAAGGATAATATTATGCTTGGCATGTCTTATAGCCTACTCTGTTACATTTGTGATGTTGGCAGCTGGATGTGATACCATTTGATCAAACGCGGCAACATTAGCTCTTGTGAATTGGTGCAACATAAACATAGTTATAGCTATCCAGCCTTCCCGACCTCGGATGTGCTTCATGAACTTTATACATACGATGAACAAGCCTTTCAGGTCTCGCTTCGCTCAACTGAGAAAATACCTGTCTAATAATAGATGCCAAGGAACCTTTTTACCCCTAGGGTGTATGTACTGTACCTATAGTAGGTAATATAATTTTATCATCTACTTTCCAGGTGGGCTCCCCACCTATATTTATTCCTTGCTACGCATATGGAGTAGTTCTTATTATTATATCTCTTACTAATATTTGTCACCCTCACTAATGCATGTCCCTTACTAATGCCCTAAATATAAATTTCTTACTAAATAATAAAAGTAATCCCTTCGCCAATCTATATATATCTCTTGCTAATAAGATTTCATGGATTTAGTGTGGTATGGGTATGTATGTATATATAATAGATGTTGCTTTCTACAGCCACATGACAGTGTGCAAAAACGGATTTTAACGTTTTATAGTATAGGGGATTACAAGTATTCCCCAAAGCCGCTTGGGTAGGCGAGTACCATGCATTATCCTACTTGCTGCGAAAATACAGTAGAAAAAACAAATACCGGATAGAATACAAGTGGATAGCAGATTCACCTCTGGGCCCTGGAGATTCCAACGCCAGCCCCTATGACACTCGGCAGTTCTTCTTTCCCAACACTGAAAAGCATCCTCATTCCGCTGCAGACCGCAACGATAGCGAGAATTGTGATGCCCGCAACAAGGAAAAATGGCGTGCTAACGTTCTTTTTCTGACATGCTGCGCCACCCCATTGAACTGTTTTAACAGTACCATCCGAGTTTCGCACCACTGTCTGTACACATTTGCACGCAAAGCAGTCGCTAGCGATGGCTCCATTTTTCGAAGCATACTTTAGATAGCAATACCCATGACCTGAACAGTTATTGGTGGCAGTAACGCAGGAAGAATCTGAGGCGTGACAAACAGGCATAAGCGTTGATGGCGTGATTGTCGATTGCTGTAAATTTTGCACTATGGGAGAATCCGGCGCAGGAAAGACTGAACTGGAAGACTTAGACAGTAATTCCTCCTTCCAATCGGATCGACGCTGATGCTTTGATGCAGTACCCGAAGAACTGGCAGGCAAAAGGAGAACAGTGATTTCTTCTGCTGCTGATGCGGAGGAATTTTTGGAAAGAGAGAGTAAGAGTTTCGCCGCAGATAGTGGGTCTGCATTGCTTTCCTGTGCATAAATATGTAAGTCAGTGCAGGGCTCATTGCTGGAGAATAGATGGGAGATACCTCAAAGCCGAGTTTCAGGATCCCAACCACGCCCTTGCTCCCAACCCAAGAATCCACCGAAACATGAGAGAAGCTAGCGAGCGAGTCGCTGCTTAAAATGCCAGCAGCACCTCCGAAGACAGAATATTGTGAAAGACATTCCTGAGCTTCCTTTAGTAATGCGTTAAGTCAGCAGCATGGTAGATGCCGAATCTCAGTGAAGTATCCTTACAAGGAAGTTCAAGGTTGATCCTCGTAGCTCTGCTTCTTCCTTTTTAAATTCAAAGACGCACGCTCTAGGGTCTGCGGAAGTGACAGGGTCCAAATCAAGAAGATCTTTAAGGAAATCGTCATCGAAAAAATTGGAAGGTATCTGAGGAATGATTATACTAGTTTCGCGTGCCCTAGTAATGGCCGATACTGAACCAAAGGCGTCAATGAGTTGCCGATGAGAATTCCCGTTACTGACAACCACTCTACTTACCGGATTCGTTATTCACTCCTTCGCAGACAATAAGTAATCTTCGTCGGCTGCCAACAAATGCATCATCATTGAAGAGTGGCGCTTGCTGTCCTCCAAAGTGGTTTAATAGCTCCACCACTTCCTCTTCAACAGTTCCGAGTGAAGTGGATCGAGTTGGTTTCATTCGTTGCTCCAAGACTAGTTTGGCAACATCTTCGCGCACAACACTGCTATGCAATAGCTTTGACCCTTGGTCGGAATCAAATGTATATATTACGCCATCGTATGCCGCCGTTGTCAATGTGATTGCTAGAGATAGGGTCAGGAACCTTGCCATGTATTGCATTCTGGGTCCGAGTTTGACGTTCGTAAAGACCAAGCTGCTGTAGACAGATAAATGTGATCTTAGGACGAGTGGTACCCTGTCATCGAAGAGATACTGTGTTAAGACGTTTCTGCCGGCACAGATGAAGTCGTCGCAACGAAGACCGATCGGTAATGCTGTAGAACTTGAAGTTCAATTTGGGAGACCGTTATGCAGATTAGCATAGGAGAGCACCGGACATCACGTGCAACGAAGTCCGACACTTCGACAAGACTTTCATCAGATGTTTCTGTGGCCAGCTCTGTTTGTCTTCCTTCGTGACTCTGCTTGGATTTTCTTTTATTTTTTTTCCCCTTTTCACAGCTAATGCAACATTGGTGTAGATGAAGCATGCCATTCAGATAAATCTATATCTGGAGACTTCGAGTTCTCGATGCTTCGGCTCAGGCGGCCGCTTTGCAGCCCTTCACCATATTTCCGACAATGTCGGGCATTCAATTATGGCAGGTTGCCCAAGGTGCACCACGTGAAATTCAAGAGGCCGTGGGTTAGGTATATTGCTCAATTTCTATTGTCCCTCTCATAGGCGCATTTGACTAACATGATGACAAGACGGTTTGCTAAAACATGCTTGCTCTACGGCGCTGCATTCCACCTATGGAGCCAGCTATTAGTCCTTCGATTCGATGGAGAGGTTAAAATGGATTCGCTTGAAGACACGGCAGTGAACAAAAATTTATCTCAGGGGGTGGCAGATGACATCATTGAAGAGGATGTCATATTTATTCCTTTGGGATTGCCCTGCAAGCGACCTGGAGAGCTCTATGCGCTATCGGATGCTGAGTGGCAGGAATTTTTGAAAATAGGTGGAAATAAGCAGCGAGTCAAGTCGCTACAAGGTATGTGTTAGCTATCCCATTTCCTGATCGACCGTGTACTTATATCCATAGATGAACTTGCCGCAACTGTCTGGAAAAAGGCGTCGGGCTTGCCAGAGGTTGGACATCTCCTGGGGAGCCCGTTGACGTTGGACGAATATTGGCTTGTTCATAGTTTTCGTTATCGTGCACCGTCTCATTACGAACAATCAGGGTAAGTTTCTCTCCGGCTGTGAGCAACTGGGATACTAAAAAAAAATCATAGTTTGGAAATCTCAGATACTCATGTATCATGGGTGTCGAGACCTATCTCTCCTGAACAAGGTGACAGAATTTGGAAAGTTTTGCTACCTCTTGCTGTTGCCTCGGCTCTTCGTGATGCTTGGAAAGTCCTCTGGAAGAAGCAGCTTCAGCGGTTTGAAAGACCCCGATATTCTAACAGCTCCATCATAGCCATGACAGAAACGGCCCTGCAGCCAAATACTGAAAGTTCAACTGAGAAGGACCTGCCATCTTTGTCAGATCTCGAGATGCTTAGTCCCAACTCACTCAAAGAAGGTCTTCCACATAATGAGAGCCCGGCTCGTCCTCACCCTTCTTTGGTCATATCAATTCTACAGAGACTGCCTTTTCCGAGTTTTGTACCCGGCTCTGATTTACTTCTGGCTTCAATGGCATTTAAACTTAGCCTGACTGCATCCAGGTCTCGTTATCGTCCAACCCCAAAGCGAGGCGTCTTCTACTTTAACGGTACTGTCGGTCTGAAGGGTCCACGAGGAAGCTGCAGGTTCGAGGTGTGTGGTGAATATGATCCAGCTACTAGAAGTTGGACTACTGTGAATATGTACTTGAAAGACTTCAACTTGTCCACTCAGAGGCCTCTGGGACGTAGCCGAGACGTCTGAGACCATTTTTCGGTCTGACAAGCTGACAATTATGATTCTCTCGGTCTCTTTAGATTTCCATTGGACCAGATATCCGTGATCTGCTTTAGGATTAGCCATCTAGACAGGTAGACTACCTCATTTCTCGTGAATATTAGCAATATGGATGGATCCAGTCATGGATTAATCCCTCGGGAATTACCCCATAAGCATGACATAACAATGCGGCACAAGCGCCGTTGCCCCTCCTTCCGCTATTTATGGTTGTGACCTGACTCTGGTTAATTCCTTGCTCGTAGCCTTGCATTATTTTCAATCTGCAGCATTCATTCCCCTTTACAAAAATCTAAGGAGATCATGGCTCTTCACCCTAAGTTCAGCGGCCAGAAATTGCAGGCGGCGACGGCGGCCGTCGTAAATGATACACCGCATACGCTTGAACTGTGTATGTGAAAATCATAGGCAAAGATAGTGGCTCTAGAACACGCAAAGAATTACTAATATTACTCTGCCAAACAGACCTCGACTATGTTTGTCCAGTTAGTCCCTCTACGGATCTTTTTTGAAACTACAGATGTCACTGAAGTTCAACCTATGTGCAGTACTCAGCCAAGCTCTTCAACACCTTCTACAACTCCGTCAGACCCATTATCATTGAAAAATACCAGCCTAGGCTCCAGGTTATATTTCGCCAGCATATCCAACCTTGGCACCCTTCGTCGACCTTGACACATGAGGCTGGCGCGGCCGTTTTGAAAGTGGCCCCGGAAAAGTTCTGGGATTTCAGTGAGGCTCTGTTCAGGCAACAGACCGATTTTTTTGACGAGAACGTCGTCAACGAGACGCGAAATGACACATACAGGCGGTTGGCAAGAATTGCAGCAAGTGTTGGTGTTGACGAGAAACGAGTTCTTGACTTGCTGGTTGTGAGCGACAAACCCGGCGAGCATGGAAGCTTAAACAATGGCAACGGGGTGACCAATGACATTAAATTGATGACGAAGGTCATTTGAGTCGGCAATCCATTATCTGAGCAACAAGTCTCTGACGTGGTATCAGGCAAACCGTGTTGTGGGCGTCCATGTTTCTCCGACTGTCTTCTTTAATGTAAGTTGTGGCCGTCAGAATAACAATAGGCAATTGCTATTGTATGCTAACTGAAGCTTGCAGGGTATTGAGGAAAAAGGTATCAGCAGCAGCTTCACCGCTGCTCAGTGGGAGGATTGGCTTCGCAGCAACGTGGTCTGAATGTCATCATAGGCGTAGGACCAAGTTTTCCGAACCCTCAAGTTTCTCAAGAGACCTTAGCGTTTATTTATTCAAGGGCAAACACAGCTGCTTGAATTCGTTTCTCAGAAAGGAGTGCATCATATCTCATATCGAGAACCGATAGATGCTCCTAAGCACTATATCGTTCAGGCATCCTTGAATTACCACGCAAGGTTATCGCTCGTGTATTTTCCTGGAAAAGAACACCAAGGAAATTCCATTGTAGTCGAAATGAGACTCAGTTCTGCGATGTAGGAGGTTGGTAGTTGATAGGACGCCTGCGCAAATAGTTAGCACAGTCTTACAACCGGCGCATGCGAGTCCCGTACTTGAAAAGTAGGATATGTGGCTCTGGTTCATGCACTTCGTAGTGCTCCCATCCCAGACTCTAATACACGAAGTCAGATATAAATGCTGCGACGTCGATTTTTTTGTCAATGGTTGTGATAACATACTTGGGTAATACCCAGACCTCGCCATTCCTCTTCCCAGAGAAGTTTCAATGTGCCTTTTGAGCTGTCAAAGTAGTCGGCAGGGATCTTTTTCAGCATGTTTTTGGGTAACTGTACGTGTCGATATTCATATTGGTCGTCGGAGTATCTACTCCTGTTTAGCACTTCCCGGCCAGGCCTCTTCCGGCATACAAAGAAACCCACATACCGAGCGGAATAGTGAATAGAGTCGATGAATTCTTCGAGCTTCTCCCGCTCTGATTCTAGCAGGAGACGTGGTTTTTTGTTTCGCCGGCTCAGGTCAATGTCCATAGTTGACATGACAGGAAAACCTGTGTGATAAGAGTTCGCAGAGGACACGAAGAAAAGGAAATTTTATTAGGGGAAGGGTCGATAGAAGGGTCAAGTCCACCACAGGGAAATTGCGTTGTCTTGTAGTTATTTGTGACCAGACGCTGGGATGCGTGAAGAGAAACAGGAATATATGGTCGCGGCCAAGAATCCCGAGAACCGTTCTTATCCAAATTTGGCATGGGAACGCGGAACTGGATTATGGCCCACGGGAGTACTTACCTAACGTACCAGGTAATAGGTAACAATAACGACCCGCATTGATATTTTGCGCGCTAGGTGGATTGAACCAGCCAAGTTAATGATTATACTCTACTCACTGGCATGAACAGAAATTCATTTTAGATATTTGACAATAGAATAGTGATCCCATGGAAACATATCTATATTTATTATATACATGCCACCAAGGGTATTGTATTTATGCATGTGTATTGATAATTAGTACATACATACCTTTACACAGCCACAAAACCTGATTGTTTAAAGTCCTATCAACAATGTATGTACAGAGTACAATGTATGAGAGTCTCAGGGGGTTAAGCCTGCATAGTGGTACCAACCACACAGTATAAGCGAGCTTTGTCATATCACTATATGAATGCAACATAATAATGGACCACATGAGATTCATGCTGAATTTGAGGCTTTATGAGGGAGAATCAAAGTCAAAGCCTAAATCTATGGTGCTTGTAATTATGTATTGTCTCATCCAGGATATGTCAAAGGAGGAAGTAGTTCCGTCAAAGCCACGAACACGTGACAAGTCTCGCCAGGATGTGTGATGCAAGCTGCCTGCAGAGCTGAAGATATTGGAGATTATATTCCTGCCTGTCATAACTAATTTCAATCAGATAGAATTACCCTTCATAACATGTCATTGGTATGTTTTTGAAGTGTCTTTTCTCACTCTTTCTGTAGGACACAAAACGCCGGCTTCGTACAGAGTAGCGCCACATTTCCGGGCGACGCCACATCTACGCCTTTCCGAATGTGTCGCGTTCTTTCTATGTAAAAAGACAGGAAGGCTGCAGAGATTCACAACGAATTTCGGGCACACCGGACGTCCTAGCAATCCTCTCATATTCGAATAAAGACGCTTCACTTCTCTGGTATAGTCTGTGGTGTTAAATTCGCACAGATCGCTGCAGTTGTGCGCGTGCAACACCCAGATTCGCCCGACGGATCCTGCGGTGACCGGCCAGCGCATTGCGATCCTGTCCTCCCACTTGTAGGATCATGAACACCAAGCGAAGAGTCGGCGCTGCGGGCTCTCCGGACTCGACAACTCATGGCTCGAAGCGGCGAAAGGTATCCGTAAGTATCCGGACTCCTTTGGTCTTCACCCATCACTCGAGTCCTTCCATCGGACCTTCGTCTATAATAGTC
This sequence comes from Rasamsonia byssochlamydoides, assembly GCF_041956645.1. Lineage (NCBI taxonomy): Eukaryota > Fungi > Ascomycota > Eurotiomycetes > Eurotiales > Trichocomaceae > Rasamsonia > Rasamsonia byssochlamydoides. The sequence goes on along the minus strand of NW_027192509.1, from coordinate 16,829 downwards.
AAGGCGCGTCCGAAAATCAGCGATTGCGGGACGCCAGGTCGTCATCAGACAGACGCGCGCTGACCAACGGAGCCCGGGGCTTGATGCGACACCGGAAACGACTCTTATTGCAAGCAATCTTGGGTCCAGAATCACCTGAAATTGCTACAATTTTCTTCTCTTCATTACGCCTACTTTCTCGATTCTCGTAAATGATGTGGATTCATGGTCGCAGATACTGATTGAATCAATCACTTAAGCAGGATGATCATGCGACAGAGACAGAAACACCCCAAACCACGACAGAAGTTGGCTTGAGGCTGCTAGCGCATATTAAACAGTCCACAGACAAAAAGTACAAGCCAAATTATCGCCCAGCTCCCTGTCGCATTGTGACTGACCACTCGTTGCATCAGCGGCCGACTTATTGCGACCAGTTTTCTCCATCTACCCGATAGAGTAAGTGTTATCTCTGGCAGGCTCCATTCTTTACCACATGCCCGTATCTAACTGTTGATGCAGAAAAAAAATCCAGATTATTATAAAGCCATTGCACTCCCGATAGCTATAGATACAGTTGAAGTAGGTCCTGGCTTCGTTGAGAGATTCAAATATCCTTATATTTGCTTCGTCTGCTTGAATTGCACCAGCCAACATCACAACTCATATCAGCTAACATGCAATTCCTTTCTTGCGTTCTTTTGCATCCCGTGACTGATGAAAGGCTTTGTCGCATGCAGGATAAGTTGAAAAACTATGAGTATCCTACCGTCACAGCTCTTGAGAGTGATCTCAAACGCATGGTCAGCAATGCCAAGTTCTACAACGAAAAGTCCTCACTCATCTTCGCTGATGCGGAGCGGATCCGAAAAATTCTTTCAAACAACATGCCAAAGATAAACCCCGCCTACAAGGATCCTAAATACGTCGCATTTCCCACTCCTCTTCCCGATGAACTACCAGAGAACCCCAATAACGAAGGAATGGACAGGCAAGATCATCAAGATGTGGAAGGGGCGGTTCTATCAACGCCACGAGATTCACATCCGACGCCTCCGGCGGAAGATAATATCCACTCCGAAAGCAGTTTCGAAGGAGATAGTCTTCAGGAGGCCCAAGACAGGATAATATCGGAATTAATTCAACTGAAAGATTCGCAGTGAGTCATTAGCCAATTAGCCAACGAGAAACAGAACCCCCCCCCCCCCCCACCCCCCAAATCCCTCCGTCCCCCCTAAACTTATCTCTTTCGTATACCCTAATGTGCTTTCAGGGGGAGAGATGTGGCAAGTCCGTTCATCAACAAACCGGATCGTAACCTGTACAAGGAGTACTACGAGATCATCAAGCACCCAGTCTCTTTGCGGAGCATTCAGAAACAAGTCCGTGGTACGGATGGGAGGAAATCCCTTCCCAAAACGACTGCTTTTCCGACCTGGCAGTCGTTTGAGGATGAAGTTGAGTTTATCTGGCGAAATGCGCGAGAGTTCAACGAGGATGACAGCGAAATAGTCGCTTTCGCTGGTATCCTAGAGGCAAGTGATTGTAAGAATCAGTTTTCTGCCTTCGTGGCTGACCATAGTGGCAGGATTATTTCAAGCGTCGTGTCGCGGAAGCTAAAAGATTCGTAACTGAGTCAACACAGGCAAATGGCGATGGCGGAGTTCCACGTATTAGACTGAAGATGGGTGCTGGTAAAACGCCTGAGCCATCCTCCCAGAGATTGACGTTAAGGCTGCCTGGCCAAAAACCAAGCGCTTCTTTAAATGAAGACGCACTGCAGCAAGGGGTGTCTGTTGATAGCGAAGCTTTGAGAGGACAGCAAGAAATTGTCAAGGCAGGCTCGAATGAGCAGGAAGTTCATGCTGTCACAACACCTCCGATCACGAGAAGTCTGCGCAAGCCGGCGGCAAGTCCGATATCGAATTCTGGTAAAATCCAGCGAGGCGTCTCTGCCTCGTCATCTTCCCGTTCCACTGTTGCAACCTTTAACAACGAGACTCAAGCCTTGCCTGATGGCTTAGGCGTCGTTTCCTCTCGCGAGACTAGCCAGGAATCTGTCAAACTTGCTCCTACATCTCCTGACAAAACGCCTACGGAATCAGCAATCGAAACCACTATACCACCTCCTCTCACTGGCATTCCAGTTGATCAAAGTGTCAGCCCGCGGCTGTCATCCAATCTGCCGAGCCAAGTTGTGAGTGCTCATTCAGTGCCTCACGTTTCGCCTCTGGATTTGATTACGAGGCAACCCGGCAAAGGTAAGCAGTGTGTTGCGGAGATATCTCGATTTTATAACTAAATGTGCACAGATGGCATTCACGCTTTGATCTCTAATGTGACTGTGTATACACATACAAGCTTGGACCCTCGACGTAGATTTTGTCTGAATATACCGGCCTCTCCTACAACTCGTCAGGAGTCTTTGGTTATAAATCTTCCAGCATCTCACAATTTTGTCTCCATCCGCCTCCAAGTTGTTGCCAGCACACCTCAAAGACAGACAAAGCTCGTGGCTTTGCTCGGTACGCAGAATTTCCACGTCGCTCCGCAGCCTAATTCCAGCGCGACTGAACCGGTATACGACTTACGACTCACGCCTGGTATAACCAAGGTGGACTTTCAAATGGTCTCTGTGCATTTCCGAGGCTCCTCACATCCTGGATCTTCCGAGCTCGAAAAGGAATATGAGCGTCTAACGCTCTTTTTTAATCTCTTACGGTAGTGGGCTTTCTAGGTATACATTCCTTAGTGGCCGGGTATTACCTTCAGTAATATGACAGCGACATATCCAGTGCCGGATCGGTTTATCGGTGCCATGGTTTTTGATCAGGTGGTGTCTGTATCTACTACCTGTGAGCTTTTTTTTTCTCGTTCTTTGCTTGCGTCATTTTGTTCTGGGTCGGTTGCAGATTTGTGACAAACTTCCAGTGCCTTCGATATTTCTGCAAATGTGATGAATACTGTCAAGCTTGAATGCCTTTTTTCCTTTTTCCTTCTTTCTTCTTTTCTTTGAATTCTTAACATATTGCTCGAGCTCGAGTTGTTGCCATGAGGATGAGATTGTCACGATAAAAGCCAGAACCAAGTGATTCTGTATAATTTATTTGATGTTTTCTCTTGTGCAATATCAATGTAATCGATCAAATGAAGTAGAAGAACAACTGGACGAGTGATGCACATTCAAGATATCTAAATTTTGAGTCCTCCCATTACTAGCTGCCTGGGATAATTATTTATTTCCACTATTTTGTGTTTATCTTTGACTTTACATTCTCTAGACTTGATTTCTTGTTGACCTTATTCCAATCCAGAAAACTCATGGTACATACAAAAATTTAAGGTAAGAATCTTACTAAGGCTTGAGGCTATTATGCGTATTGGAAATACACAGGGCTCCAGAGGTCGCGTGTATTTAAATAGTTCATATTTACAAGTCATATTCGCAGTCCAAATCCCACATAAATAGGCACCTTCTAAACTACCTACTTAGGTATCTAGGTAATAGGTCCATGATATGTAAGTACTTAGACATGGGCCATGGGTGTGTGGCGATGCCAGACAAAGCTAGCGCCACCGTCTTCTCGCTCGGTAGGTTAGCCACGGCCCTACCAAGCCCTGACCAAAGAAACGGTGGCCTAGGTAGCACCCCTCCCACCCAGAACTTCGGAAGGGACCCAGACGGACAAAAAAAAATTAAAAAAAAAAGGCGCCAGGAAATTTTTATTTCCCTATAAATAAAGCCTTTGGCATCTCCCATCCTGAGTTTCCTGGATTGCTCATATCAATTTCATCTCCTTTAAATTTCTCCCTTTACAACCCACACATTCATTTATTTTGGTCTCGCTCTTTGCAATCCTCAATCATGTCCGACGAAGTTTATGACGGTGCCATTGGCATTGACCTGGGTGAGCTCTACCGCCATTCTATCTGTCCGATCAAAAAATAAACTGACGCTTTTGCGAAGGTACCACGTACTCTTGTGTTGCCAACTATGAAGGCACAAACGTCGAAATTAGTTAGTTTTCGCATCTTTGTATTCTGGTGAATATCGAGGTCAAAATCGAGATGCTGACCAAAACTTTTCACCAAGTCGCCAATGAGCAGGGAAGCTACACCACACCCTCTTTTGTCTCTTTTACCGACAAGGAGCGCCTCATTGGCGAGGCTGCTAAGAACCAAGCTGCTATGAACCCGAAGAACACCATCTTCGACATTAAGTAATACATTTACCTGTCCTTAATTGCAGCGCGAGGGAAGGCCGACTCTAATGCACATTCTAGGCGTCTGATTGGGAGACGGTTTGATGATCCTATTGTCCAGAAGGACATCCAATCATGGCCATTCAAGGTTGTTGACCAGGGAGGGAACCCTGCTGTCGAAGTTGAGTACTTGGGAGAAACCAAAACCTTCACCCCCCAGGAGATCTCCTCCATGGTTCTTATGAAGGTATATCTTTTCTGTACATTACCTCTGTAGGCTTTTTCTGTTTACTAACATCTCCCGTTAGATGAAAGAGGTTGCGGAGACGAAACTCGGGAAGAAGGTCTCCAAAGCCGTTATCACTGTGCCGGCATATTTCAATGACAATCAGCGTCAGGCAACAAAGGACGCCGGTGCTATCGCTGGCCTCAACGTGCTTCGCATTATTAACGAACCCACTGCTGCAGCAATTGCTTATGGTCTGGGCTCTGGCAAGTCCGACAAAGAGCGTAACGTCTTGATCTACGATTTAGGAGGCGGTACTTTCGATGTTTCTCTGCTGAACATTCAGGGTGGTGTCTTCACGGTTAAGGCTACAGCAGGTGACACCCACCTCGGTGGACAGGACTTCGATACCAACCTCTTGGAACACTTTAAGAAGGAGTTCCAGAGGAAGACTGGGAAAGACCTGTCTGGTGATTCGAGGGCCCTGCGTCGTCTCAGGACGGCGTGTGAACGTGCAAAGCGCACTCTGTCCAACGCTACCCAGACTACCGTGGAAATCGACTCTCTCTTCGATGGGGAGGACTTCAATGCTCAGATCACCCGTGCGCGGTTTGAGGATCTCAATGCCAAGGCCTTTGCGGGTACCTTAGAACCAGTCCAGCAGGTGCTCAAGGATGCTGGTCTTGATAAGAGCAGCGTGGATGAAATCGTTCTTGTTGGAGGCTCCACTCGTATTCCCCGCATTCAGAAACTGCTCAGTGACTTCTTCGATGGGAAGAAGCTTGAAAAGGTGAGCATTGCCTCACCAACTAAGATATGAATAACAATATTGACGTGGTAATACAGAGCATTAATCCCGACGAAGCGGTCGCCTATGGTGCTGCGGTCCAGGCGGGTATACTCTCTGGTAAAGCAACTTCTGCGGAAACCTCTGATCTCTTGCTTCTGGACGTGGTCCCCCTCTCTCTTGGTGTCGCTATGGAAGGCAACATCTTCGCTCCTGTTGTTCCCCGTGGCCAAACTGTTCCGACAATCAAGAAGCGTACATTCACTACTGTGGTGGACAATCAGACAACCGTGCAGTTCCCCGTCTACCAGGGTGAGCGCACTAACTGCGACGATAACACTCTTCTGGGCGAATTCACCTTGTCTCCGATCCCCCCGATGAAGGCGGGTGAGGCTGTTTTGGAAGTCGTCTTCGAAGTTGATGTCAATGGTATTCTTAAGGTCACTGCCACCGAAAAGTCGTCTGGGCGCAGTGCAAACATCACTATTTCCAACGCTGTTGGTAAGCTGTCGAGCACTGAAATCGAGAAAATGATCAGCGGTATGTGTTTGTCCCTGTCCACGCTCTTACATAAGGATACCTTCCCTAACGGATGGCACGTTTAGACGCCGCCAAGTTCAAGTCGAGTGACGAGGCTTTCAGCAAGAGATTTGAAGCCCGTCAGCAGCTTGAATCCTACATTTCCCGTGTGGAAGAAATCATTTCAGATCCGACCATGTCTTTGAAGCTGAAGCGCGGGAACAAGGAAAAGATTGAATCAGCCCTCAGTGATGCAATGGCCCAGCTTGAGATTGAAGATTCGACTCCCGAGGATCTCAAGAAGAAGGAGCTGGCCCTTAAGAGACTCATCACAAAGGCAATGGCTACACGTTAAAAGCGTTGTCATGCCATCGACGACAGAAAACAGGACACTATACCACGAGGACGATCGTATCCAAAGCCGGTTGACCAAGAGCAACCAAAAAAAAAGTAACCTTTTCTTTTCGTGTTTCTTTGGGTTGATCTCGTTTCATTTTCATGAATTCTCGTTTATGACCTCTACCGCATGTGTGCCGTTCAAGCAATAGATCAGGCTTCTTAGGCTGTCTGATGATTCTGTTATGAGCTTCGTTTGCTGGCAGACCTTCTCTTCTGTAGGTGAACGGGTTTGTACTGGTGCAGCTTATAGAAATGATCTCCTACTTCTTTAGACGCTTTCAATATTGTCCCTTGACGCGCAGTCCTCATATAGAAATACCATGAGTTTCTTATTTTAGCGGTCAAAGATGCCGGTAGATTGCGCTCTAATCTTTGAATCCCGATCTTTGTGTAAATGAGGGGAAGTCTGGGCTGCTTTTCCATTCGCTGAAGGTGGAGCCGTCTAATAAATCATTACTCTGTACTCTCTATATCTAGCCAATACTCGAAGCCAGGTTGCAACCGGACTTGAGCTAACTGGGAGAAAAAAAAACATTTTTGCAATATGTTGGCTCGTCCGTCACAGCGTGCTTGTCTGACAAGGGTAAATGGCTTCGCTGCAAGCGTTGGGAACAACGTCTGGAGAAGTTTTGCTCCTGTTCATGGTCATAACTCCCTCACTCGAAATAACAGATGGAATCCATCCCTAGTTTCTCAACGCCATGCTCAAGAACATCCCTCCTTTCTCGTCGTCGCAAACGCAGCACGATTGTTCAGCAGTTCTGTTCCATTAAGCAAGAAGAAGGAAAAGAAAAGCAACGATGCTGACATCGCATCGAAGGCGTCGAATACATCACCTGGCGATCCCTTCGACTTCACTCAGTTGCACAATGGAATCGCGGACGCTCTCTCACGTTTCAAGGATGATCTTTCCAAACTTCGTTCAGGCGGGAGACTTAACCCTGAAGTCATTGAAAACCTCCGTGTTCAGGTGACCAAGGGCAGTAAAGAGACGGCGAAACTGGGAGAGCTGGCACAAGTCGTTCCGAAAGGAGGACGCACATTAGCCATAATCGTTGGTGAGGAAGATGTGAGTTTGAACTATCTCTTGTTTTTTTTTTCTCACTAAACATACTGTCTGTCTACTGAATTGGGGTTCATAACCTCGCTTTTGGTTCCCTGGCTTTGTCGTGAACAATTCTTAAGTCAAAAGGACCATGCAGCTCATAATCTTGCTTGCTAATGTTGGGTAACCTCTGTAGCTCGTGAAACCGATCAATTCAGCCGTTATCGCTTCCAATTTATCTCTGACGCCGCAACCTGATCCGCACAATCCTTTACAGCTCAATGTTCCAATTCCTCCGCCAACGAAGGAATCCCGGGAGCAGACAGCCAAGGCCGCCAAAACTGCGATGGAACGGGCAGTAAATGCCGTTCGCAATTCGCGAGCAGTCTTACATAAACGACTGCAGGAAATGCAGAAGAAGAAAGAGGCACGGCCGGACGATGTCAGAAAAGCGCATGATCAAATGGAGAAGATCGTAGAAAAAGGCCAGAAGGAGATCAAGGATTTATTCGAGACCGCGAAGAAGGCAATTGAGCAAATATGAAAAAGCGATAACAAAAGAGCCATGTTAATAGATGGTTTTGATTTCGTCTTCGATGTACGATAAGGACTACTCTCTGGTTGCCCATGCTATTGGATCCAATGTCAACAATAATGTTCAAGAGAGGTTTTAGATTATTTTTGTAGATAGATCTTCCGCAGGTGCTATGGTACATGAAAGAGGAAAACAGACATCAAAAGAGAAAAATACACAAAAATCTTTCTCTCAAGGCAGGAAAAGGAAGCGTTGTGTCCTAGTGGCTACAACGTCACGTTCGTTTCGCACGTTGACCGGAGGCGAGGAGTGATTCCAGCTTGTCTAGGAATTGCGCTTGCTTTCCAGCCAACCGGTATGTCCCGTTGTTCTCAAGATTCCTTAGTACTTCCCCAAGAACAGATGGCTTTCCTGCGTGCTGTGCCTCAGAGGAGGCATACTTTCCTTGGACAACCTCCCGAATTAACATTTCGCGATCATCTTGACTGACCGACACAAAACTTGTGTCTTCAGGCTCAATAAGTTCTCCTTTCCGTTGTGTTAATTTGTCCGCCCGCTCTTGAGCCAGCTTTTTAGCCTCCTCGATAACTTGGTTCTTTTCTTCTTCGCTGGAGAAGAGAACTCGTTCTCCGTTGAACAGCCTCTTAGCGAGTTCGTGAGGCGGCTCGTATCCATTAGGATAGCGACTGCTCATCCAAGACAGTTTCTCTAACACACTTCCAGCGGATGCAGTTTCCCCAATTGGTAGAGAAGGCCAGGTTGCTCTGAGTCTGGAAACATCGTACTCGGTAGGATTATAACGGACTGGTACCGGCTTCTCCTTCTCTGCCTGCTCGCGGAAGACTTCCTCTATTTCCGCCGACCGAGATTCGTCTCCTGCTTCCTCCTCTGACTGTCTCCGTGTGCGTTTGGGTCGCTCCCGTTGCGTAGCTGATCGAGTTCTAGCATTTACCGCCATACCGGAAGGCCCGGTTTTGCGAGCCCGTACAAGGAGAGAGTTTTTGAGTTTTTGCAGCTTGGGCGCCCTAAGAATATTTGCCTGGCTCCCAGAACGCGGAGCCGCAAGGGATCGTGCATCTACCACACGTCGAGGAGATGGAGAATCACCTTTGACCGCCCTGGTGTTCGATCTGGCCGAAGAGCGACCACTTTCAGTGCGAGGACTTGGACTGCCTGCATTCTTGGATTCTCCTGCATCAATGTAAGCACGTGTTGCATCTGGAATAGATAGATGCTCTGGAATCCGTACCTGATGGTCTATTCCCGGCGTCATCCTTTCGAATGCAAGTGACGGAGAACGTGCGGGAAGAGGGGATTCTCCCCTCATTGAGTTTCAGACAGTCATAGAGGGCTGTTTTTAATAGTCGCGGTTGACCCGGCCGAAACATCTTCGTGGTATACTACACCGGTGTCTGTAAGCCGACCTGGTGAGGTGAACCTTCGGAGTTCTGGTTTGCGCGGTTCGACTAAAATTCAACAGATCCATTCAATCACGTGATCGGAGTTCACCCGACTTAATTAGAAGACAATCGTTGCTCGCTTTTCAGAGCTGGAACATGTCACTTTGCGCATCTATCACCATTTCTGTTAGCCGTTCGGTTTAAGCTTCATTTGCTTCGGTGGTCTTATTTCTTTTCTTTTCTTTCTCCTTCTAAGGAGAAAAGCGAAAGATTGATACATAAAAGTCGTCACGATGCTGCGTCGCAAACCTACAGCGATAACAATAACACAAGAAGATTTGGCAGCTTTCGAGGAAGCCCGGCTGCGAAAATCGATGGAAAACGGCGGTCAAGATGCTGGTGCTATTGATAGCAGCTACAGCAACAAGAAATTTGACCCAAATGATGAACTGAAACCACTGCCAGGTGATAAAGCGAGGATCGTTCGGTCCCGCGATGAGCGAATTGGAATTAGCCGGCGAGGTTGAGGTCATATGGAAATACTGTCTGCCTGTCTTTGCCAAAACCGTGAACTTTGAATATGCGCAATTTCCTACAATACGTGAAGCGTTTTTTCTGCCCCTGATACCGGCGAGCCGTGTCCTGGACAAATTATCAGATCTACTGTCTCCCTTTGGGATGACACACTATGACTTCACGACATTCATCCTCTTCTTCCATTGTCCACTGATCTACCGTGCTGCAATCCTGCATTGTGCGGAAAAGGTCGGGAGGAGGCGAGTGGGGTGGGTTCTTCGATCTTGGGGAGCTGTTCTCAAAATTCTCAAACAATGGTCCACGAAGACAATATTTCCGACTGTTCACAAGGTCCGACTAATGGAGCCCAACGAACCAAGCCAACGATTCTTATATCGCCACTTTTTTGCCCTGCTTTTAGTTGGACATTCTAACTGAGAATTGCTACCTGGGCTGGCTGAACTTTCTGACATCTCGGAGGCTCATTGTCGTGATTAAGTCATTAAATTTGAGATCATAGGATTGAATCCATCATCCTATGTTTCTACCCTTTAATTGTGATATTAGCTATATCTGAATGAGGGTAGGGAACTCGTGACGTTGTTTGTCGTTCTCCTCCTCCTCCTTTTTTCTTGATATTGATACATGGTTCTCGTTACGTCCTAGAAGGCAAGAAACGAGTCAATATCATCTTACTTGCACCAAACCGCATGTTGCCTTGAAGATCGTTAATTCACTTCAGGATATTCCAACAGCCGGACTTGAAAGGACCGATGAAGCATGTTACCCATATTTGCCATGCATTCCAAAAAATTACATTCAAGTCATGTTCACATCCAAGTATGGTAGACCATAGTCCATACATATCGTTTGCAATTCAAATGGAGACAGACGAGGGAAAATCATTCAAGTTAACCAGTAGGCCCCACAGATCAAGTCAAAACAAACATCATCGCAGCAAATGTAGAGTACAAATGGAAAGTATCGAACTCTAGGGCATCTTTAACCGTAGAAACCGAGCCTGAACGATGGAAATGGAAATTGCCCGCAATGGCACTTGTCGTCCCAAAAGAACGTCTAAACCGCCTCGGTGTAGTATGTGATGAGGAGGAGCAGTAATCGATGCGGAGGAACAAAAGCCACTTTTATATATCTGCGGATGTAGGATAATAGACCCTGGAGGTTGATTTCTGGCGTCTGCTGTCACGCTCCCATGGGGTTTCATCGTGCTCGCTTGGAGGCATTCTCAGATGACATGTCTACCGAATAATTCCATCTGCGCTTCAGTCCATGAGGATCGTAGACGCTCGCAACGCTTTGTTGCCAGTCTCGTGCAGTCATAATGACCGGCTGCGTACTGAACGACTGTTGAGGTGCAGACTGCGTCGGGGCCATTGATGCCATCTTCCCCGCAGCCGCATATTGCATGGGATATTGATTCGACATGGTATCAACCATTGCTTGGGCTGCATTGTTAAAGCCCATAGGTGGCGAGTTTGTACTAGCGGGAATCACAGAAAAAGCCATATCCCATTGGCTTCATACACGTTAGCAATATATTGACTATTTTGTGTAGGAGGCTCTCATACTTAATAATCCGAGTAGGATCCCAGCTGTTCTCATCTACTAGAGGAACACCTATAGGATGATTTGGCGGATTCTGTTGCATCATGCCTAATGTCTGCATCTGAGGAGAATCGGGCTTGGAATCTTCAGCTCCGGCAGAGATGGGTGGAGTAATGGGATGCGCGCTGTAGCCCAATCGACTAGGGGAAGGATCTGGAGGCTGACTGAACTGAGAATTGTATTGTACATCAAGCGACGGTGGACTTGGATGATATTGCTCTGAGGGGCTTCCGTATGGAAAGGTGGGCTTGAGTTCGAATGGGCGGTTGATATCAGCAGAAAAGGCGAGCCTCAAAGAGTCGATCTGTGCCTGTATCTCCGGAAGCGGCCAAGCAGAAGAACACTGTTCAAGTATGCGCATGTGCCGAGTGAAATAGTCGCGTGCATCGGTGTGAAAGTCCGGGTCTGGTGAAGTAATCGCAATCTTATGAAGCAATTTCAGTAATTGTCCTTCTCAGCCCCGAATTTTTTGTATCCCACTTACCAGATGCAACATCGTGCATGTTAGGATGGCATATATCGTGAAATTAATGCCTCGTTGCATATAGAGCAGACCAGGTAACCCAAAACGAGCGAGGATTGCCTCTTGTAACCGACAGAGACATTTTGCAGATGAATAGCACAAAGACATATGGGTCTTCCATTCACCCCCAGCGGCGAAGGACTTGGACGCAACGAGCTGCGGGCGATGGAGCATTATAATTCCAAGGTGGCAATGACAATGCATGTTGCCCACAAAATGCGACGGCAGCCAAGGTGGAGATCCATCCTCAGGGTAGGTTACCTGCAGATCAGGAGGAAGGCTGCGGAGCCAATCACTGAAGAGTGGATTATTTTCGACAAAGCGAGGATCAGCTCCCCAGTCCTTTTGTCTCTTGATCTTATGATAAAGCTCCGTGTAAATACGGATATGATATGCATTTCGAACAAAATAAGAAAACTGTCGAGACCGATCAATTTCGAATTGATCGAGGCCTGGAATGTCTAATTTCGGCCGCATATCAACAGTCTCGGGATCAACTTCGTAATCTGAACGTCCTGTGAATATGTTAGATTCCTCATGACCCAACACTGGGGGGGGGGGGGGGGGGGGGAAGAATATCTCCGCCAACCTTGAGGACCTCCAATCATCACTTCAACAACCAGAAGTGTTTGCCACACCCTCGTTTGGATCAGGCATTCTACAGGATCCATGTTGCAAGATTTGCCTTCCATATGGATACTATAGTGCTCGTGAATGTCAAGGTCTTTGGCCATCGAAACTATCGTCTTTACGGTCTGCCAAGAACGATAGTAATAGCCCTTTTTTGGTGCAGATTCTCGCGCTTTGAGCAGCAAAAGTAATGCTTGAATAGTGCTCAAGCGAGGCTCATCCATGAAACTCGATTCGTGTCCTAAATAGTCAAAGCTCAGATTAGTGAAAAGAACTCGAAACTGCGCATATTAAGTACTCACGATTTGCAAGCGCAAGCCACTGTGCACCCTGAGCAGGATCGTCTGACATCCTCCCCGCGCAGGCGAACAGAGCTTCGAGTAATAACGGAGAGATTGAAGCCCGATCATTCCGCCATTGTTGATACAGATGGGAACGGTGAACCACAGGGACATAGGGGTGTATATCCGAGAAAAATATTTTGAAATATTCCATGGCCTCTTCGTTGGAGGGCATAAGCTCCGGAGGAATTCGAATCGTCGAACCAGCCCCTGTACTGAGCGGCGGTAGTTTCTCGTCCGGCTCGTCTTGAACCGGAGCTTCTGGCTCCTTCATGCCCTTCTTCTGTTGCCTGATATAGGGTGCTACGCTAGGAGTTAACATGATATCTTCACAGGAATCAACTTTTCGCTGTCGTCAAGAGAATCCTTACCAATACCAGTTTCGTCAATCTTCAGCTCGCCAAGAGCCTCACTCAGGCCTTCGGCAGTTGATTGGTCCTGTTCGACGAATATACTACTGTCCGTACTCGCAAGCGTCTGAGAAGGGCCGTCTGCAAAAACAGGCTGTTGAAACGAATGATGCGAGACCGCAATCTGAGGAGGTTGTGCCTCGCCATATACACCATGCTGATTGTGTGACTGTGGCACGTAGGATGAATACATCCCCACTCCACCGCTATACGGGCCCATGTTTCCTGCAGCATGAGGATTCCCGCCTACAAAGTCCTGCTGAACGGGAAGACCATGAGGTAGAGAATCTAGTTGTTTCGATGCATCCAAATATCCGGCAGGATCAGCCTCACTGCCTTGCCCCGGACCAAGGTAGTCGCCATCTTGTCCGATTGTGGGAGGGACGCAGACTAGTTTCAGACGTGTGCATGCTGAGCATGGCCAAGTATTTGTCGTAGCTGCATCACACTTTATCTTTCGTTTCCGGCAGCCATTACAAGCTCGCATTACTGTATGCCATTACTAATGTTCAGAGCTGAACTTTCAACCATCACTAGAGACAAGGTTCAATGCATACCTTTCAACCTCTTATGCCTGTTATGCTCGTCAACAAAGACATAATCTGTTCAAGAATGTTAGTGTCTGAGAGGCAAGAGATCGAAAGAAGAGGCCGATCGTCTCTATGGCATCAAAGTCTTACTTTTATGCCCTTCCCGAGGAGGCCCAGATGGCGTCGTGTAAGAATATCCCTGCATTGTTGATCTTAAAAATACACCCGGATCGGAGTGATTGCCGAAAGATTAGGAAATATAAGAGACAGTGACAGTAACCGGATGACTCTGCGTTCGAGGCCCGCCTCGAGGCAGAAATGATTTGCGTGCGACGCTTGAGCGCAAGTCAAGATTGACAGGATGGAGAGCTCTTGGCAAGAACCGAAGTGGTGAGAGACCAATATCGGATAAAGAGCCCCATAGACATGCCCGTCCAGAACTTGCACTCTTGCTGAGGAATGTGTGAAGAGAGACCCGGTAATCCCAGAGCTGCAGTCGACGCACGGTTGAGAAGTATAATGCGTTAGCGTCCTTGACGAGAATCTCGTCCAAGTGAGAAGATGTATATTTGTTCTTGCGCAAAGCACCTTCCAAAGTCGTCAGAAGAAAAGGTGACTAAATATCACGTTCAGGGTTCCTATGCGCGTCGCGGCATAAAGGCGCCGGGGGTCGCGAAAAGCAAACTTTTAGCAAAACCTTGATAGAAGATGACCGTTGCTCGAGCACCTAGAATTTCCAGAATAGGAGAGCAGTCATTAGATCCAGGTTAAATTATCGCGATGTCGACGGAAATCCAGAAGCACGGTTGACATATGAAGCGCGTTGTGGATTGCTCAAGGTGATGAAAGTGTCAACCGTGCAGACGGCGAGTCCCGTATGGTCCGAAGTTCTTCAGATCGATGCAGTAAGCCTGAAAACCAGCAACGAGCAACGAACGCATCCGATCTGGCCCTATAAAACAATGTGGTCGCGCAAGTGGTGGGAGAGATGGAGGGTCCAAATGAGAAGAAGAATAAGAACAAAAAATGCGACCCCGAAGAACAGCACGACGGACGGTCTCAGAACCCTGGCGATCCGGAAATAATATGGAGTTTCGGTGAGCTGTACAAGGCTCATGGTCAGCATGTCATCTTGCGACAGAATTTAGAAGTACATACAGCATCCGACCAATAGACGTCTCGTTACAGCGATTCATTGATTCTCGGGACAACACGTTCCAAGTCGCACGGTGCTAAAGGATCGCACACGAGGATATAGGGCGACGCGATTTCGTAGACCGACCTTGGATAGACAATTCGGCCAGTTACGGACCGTCAAACAACGATACAAGAGCGCCAAAAGGATTAATCGCGTCTGAAGTTCTCTTGATCGCTTGTAGACTCACATACCACGTCTGCTGGCTACAGGGAATATGGTGTCGGCCCACGCGGTGCGCCGTAATGGCAAGTAATAATAATGATGGAGGATCGAGCAGTCGAGATGGAGCCGGAAGCGCCAGGCCAAGTGGGGGACAAGCAAGTGACGAGCTCACGTCGAGAGGCGGGAACCAGGAGGAAGCACGAATCGAGTTAGAGAGCATTGCAGCAACATCGGTCCCGTCCAGTAGCGCGTTTAGCGGCCCACAATGTGCGTCTGGCTGGCGGACTGGGACCTGGGGAATCGTTTGGTTATTTGGTTATCAATCACGATTAGTTACATTTCGGAGCAGGTTGTTGATCCTCCGTCGATCCGTCTGACAGGGGCTCTGTACGGGCACCTAAATCTCGACCAAGCGGTAATGCCTGGATGCGATTTTCTTTCACCAACGTGCTGCTGCATGTCTCTATGGTATAGTACATACATACAATGATCTCCTGGCCTGTGTATTACTAGATTTTGTAGCGGATGGGCGAAACATGAAACTCTCCTTTCCCATGACTCCGGGTAAAGTTTGTGCCTGCCTCTAAAGTATCGACCTGCCGCAATTCCCTCCAGGACCCAGGACCGGTTCTGCTTCACTGTCCTCCGTACGCCAGGACGCACTAGAGGAAATAGAAGACGCTCAAACATATAATGTACAGTACATACATGAATTGCCAGGCACACCCAATGCCGAGGGAATTTAATCGCATAGCTGTCCTTCTGGCACATGTGATATTTGATTTTGAACAGCCTAAATCCATGTTTAAATGAGGCATATGATGACTGCCCACTGGGTCTTTACTTACGGCTAACCTTTCTCGGTAGTTGGGCATGTTTTATTGAGGGTTAATAATCCGTCTCAGGTCGCCAGTCTTCTGAAAGCTGGCACTCCAAGTCCTCCGATTGCCATTGGTACGTCTAATTGAATTTGCCATTCAGACCATCCTCGGGAATCTTCCAAGATTGTTATCCCTAAGGTACCTACCTAACCTACAGGTACAGTACCCATGGACCTAGCGGGGATGTAGGTTGGTGCGTATACATGTGACTGAATGCTGAGTCAGCATAACCGGGTAGTTAACGTAATTCCCGGCCGAGCGAACCACCTCCCGCACCCGCGAATACTATACAGAAATTTGAAACTGTATTATCTACCCAAAACGGCAATTATTTACAAAAATTAAGAATTAGAGCGATTAGGGCATTGAGTCCTTATATGCCCTATAGTACCACAGTTGCTGCACCTCAGCAGCACACGCGTACAAGGTATGAAAGCCGCCTCTGCGGCCGGAGCGGCTATACCCTCTGGCGCCTGATCTTGATCCGGAATTTGACTCTGTATGAGATCCTGAGCTTCCTGAGCTGAAAGACCTCCTATATGAGACAGCTTATTGGTCGACCACTTATACTTCTGCCTTTGCTTCTTATTTACAGCACATAAATCATAATTTTCCTTTATAAGAAGTGCAGCACTATTTATGGCCAATTGACAGCCCTTAATAAGCTGGTTTAAAGCTATATTTGTAGGGCTCAGAGGGCTCTATGTATGCCATTTTAGTAAGGCCTTGATCATAATTGCCTAATGCTGTAATTCAATAATATTATGAGGCATCTCTGACACCCAATTGGTCAGTATACTGCTGGCATGGCTTCCGGGTAGTTGTTACGCGCTGGGTCCAACAGTAGTCGCAGATACTTCCGTTGGTGGTCAGGGAAGGATCAAGCGAACCGAACAGGTTCTTCACTATGGTCGAACAGA
>NW_027192508.1:1778-42149 GCF_041956645.1 Rasamsonia byssochlamydoides | reverse complement strand
CCATTATGCAGAGTAATGTTGTAGAAGTAGAAGCAGTATCATCGGCCTCCAGAAGAATGAATATGCAAGCTTGTATTGACGTTAGAAGTAGCGATGGAGGATTCCCAAAAATGAATACAAGGCTGAATGTACCCCTCACTGGGCTGGGCTGATCATCAGCTTGCACAGCCTCAGCGCATCGAGTTGCTTGAGCGCGGCTTGTAGTCCATCCTAAACTCCTCAGCCACTCTATTTACGTAACTAATAGTACATTTCACCATATCTTGCATACTTCCTCCTCAACAACATATGCAATGGTCCAATAACAGCATGCATCCCTGTATGGAGAAACCACCAATCAACGGCCTGTCTGGTTTTTGATATTCTGTCTGACTGGCCTTTGAGTGCTGTCAGACCGACTTGGCCGTCTCTGTGACTGGCGACTTGTGTTCAATCGCTTCGGCGCGCTACAACAAGTTCTCACTCTTCCTTAGCTTTGGCAAATAATGGAAAGGAAATATGTCCACCCCGCAGACCGCATGGGATCCGCTCGGCACGAGGAACCTTATTCGCCCATGTGGAAGAGTTAAGAAGCCTAGGTGGATACGATGATACCTAGGTACGTGGCTCATTACGGGCACACTACTCGCACAGGGAGTATCCGATTGGCTGAGAGACAACCGACGATGGGCAGCCGTCTGCAGACGGGCGCTGTGACAGCTTGCAGACTATGAGCACCGGTTTCAATGGGAGGAAAGATAAAAAAAAAAAAGAGACCAACCTATTGAACGAGGTAGATTGCAGGGGTCTTGGATATGGGCTTAGAGTGTAATCCGTACCATCTTTGCAATACTGGAGGAAACAGGACAAGAGAAACAGGCAGCAACAGCATGGTTATTTCCAGGTTCAGCATTTCGGCATCAAATTTTCAGGCATTCGGCAGACTCCCTCATCGGGGAACTAACCACATCTGGATTAGTCGCAAAGCTGACGGCGGGCCGCATGCCGTCGGTGTTAACAAGAGACATGACCCGACCGTTGAGTCTGACCCAGTCTGACCGAGTCCCGGCGCTCCACATACCTACGGGAGTAAGGATTCTTGGTGGAGGGCCTTGTATGGAGTAATAGACCTAGAAAGTTTGGGGCGGGAAAAGAGGGGGGAAAAAAAAAGAAACAGAAGGGAAAAAAGAAAGTGCTGCGCCAACCGCGAGTCGAACGCGGATCTCATGCTTGGAAGGCATGAATGCGAACCGTTACACCATTGGCGCTGTTCTTGTTATTTCTTGGTATCAGATCTCCTTTAAGTTCCGCTCTCAACCCTTCAGGAATACCCAAGTTTCCGACAAGTGGTAAGAAATCAACGGGCTTCCAAACACCAAATAAAAACCACCCAGTAGATGAATGAATTGTCGGCGCATCTTTCCATCATGTGATCTGTACCTGACAGCAATTTGACAAGGTTCCTAGGAACAATCGGCCAGGTTCAAAAAAAAAAAAGGAATTCAATCGACACGTCTGGACCATAGATAGAACGAACCCATTTATCCCATTTATTCAGGCAGAAGACTTTCATCATAACCGCGGAGTTTAGCAGCTTTATCAAAAGAACGGGATAGTGGTGTCAAACCTCCAGCGGGATCGTCCTTCGCGAGTAATCTTCCGAAAGCCTCTTGAAGAACAAGTTCTTCTCTGACATTGTCACTTTGCAATAAATTACCTGGTTGGATGGAAGGCGCTCTTCATATTTGCGCCGTTTTGTTCATTATTCGCATGGATCGCACGTGTCCAGTTTCCTTCTCCATTAATAATATTGCCTCGTCAACTCCATTCAATGTTGTCATTGACGGCATTAGGCTTCCGCAGCAGATGCTGACTGGACGGACAAGATGGCCCTTTCCACATTGATCAAGTGGCTTCGCATTTGCCTTCCACAATAGGAAGGAGAACTCCGAGGTATGGAAACTGATCCTTGTTACCATATTTGTCACATGCAGCATGTATGTAATGTACATGATGAAATCTGTTCTGCCTATGTTACTAATGACATGAGACCACTTCCACATGTGGCATTCCAGTATCGATAATGCTGGGGAATATCCATCTCTGCGCTTTTATTCTTGCCGATTTAGTAGTCTCACCCTTAGATTTTTTTTTAACTAGAGTTAGTGAAGATCTGGCTAAATTCCTGTCTCAAGTATCCATTGCGACCTGCAGGAAGGATTTATAAAACATTTAGACACTCTCTTGGATAATGGGCGTCCTATTGGAAGACATAAAACAACAGAATCCTTCTACAAGCCAGTTTTAGAGCAGTCAATATTCTTTGGCGGTCTTTATCTCAATACATAGCAGTAAATATCCCCCTCGTTTCTATCAGCTTCTCAATATAGGTTCTGTGGGGTTGAATAATAGGGACATATCCCCTTGCAGTTCCTTGACTGTCTGCCAGTTAAAGAGAGATTAGAGATCCAGATTTGGTAAGATAGACTTCCAGACATCCCTCATTTAATTAAGATAGTTTTCTAATTCCTGACAAACACCTGTTAGAGTGATATACAAAAAAAGGCATTGGTCAACTCACTTCAAGACATTGCATATAAACAACATCATGTAGGTCACCAAATTGGAGACTACGTTACCTGCCTGGCTATAGTCTTATAAATGGCATGAGGTCATCAAATTCTTTTGCTAGCAGCTTGATCTTGTCATAGAAGTGCTTAATAGCCTGCTTCTGATTGTTGTTTGTTTACTGTGACTCCCACCTCTCTTCACAAGACATTATCTACCACTTCATGTGTGACTAAAGGGTTGAGATTCTTGGGGGAGTGTGTTAAAACTACCTCCTAGGTGGCCCTGACGCCTTTTATGAACTAAACGATAATCCTGCAAACAAGAAAATCTATACAGTCTTTGACTCTTTTGTGGATTATTCTTACATATATTGGACCTCATAAGTGCCTCGAGAATGCACAACGTGTTGAAGAAGTTTTGACAATATGCGCGATATGTGTATGTACATGCATATGTAAGACGTCGTCTTACTCAGCTGATTCTGCTGGGGTCGTCGACCAGTGGTTAACTTTCGTTTCGAGCATTTATCTCCGCAACTCAGTTTGATTGCCACAACCCCAACGTCGAATCGCCGCGTGACCTGATGGCGCTGGTAGCTCGCAAGTCCGACATCCACAGGAAGATAGGAACTTGATTACGCTACTAAGCCGCCGTAGTTACTAATCGAGGGTTCATGGGAAGACTTTCCGGGGTGGACGGTCTTGAGCATTGGACGGCCGGGGTAGGGTGGTATCGGTGGAGGAGTTAGCTGCATAAATATCATACATTCAATCCATGTTATGATTCGTGCGATCTTCCCAACGAGGAAGTAATTTTGGGGTTGCTTTTGCAAGCTCTGACCTGGTAAAGCATCCGTAGCATTGCGGCCGAAAGTCACTCGGCCAAGGTCCAGAATCTCTTCTAGCTGCTCAGGCCAGTTATCTGGCCAATCGAATGCCACAAAGACTGCACAACACTCGCAGTAGCTGGAATACCAGCCAGCATCTTCCCAGTCGATGAGTCGAGCCCGAACTTGATCGAAGGACACGGCAGATCCGGATGTGAGAATACCGGCGGGGGCCAGTTCAGACCGCGTCTAGATTCCTTACGTAAAAATCTGCTTTGTGAATGTCATGCGATCAAGCACTTAATCTTCTGAGGCAAGGACCAGCAATCTCCTCGCGCAATTCATGCGGATGATGCTGTTGCGAGAGCTCATTGGCTCATCACTGCGTGCTTCCTTTTTCGGCCTAGTGCATCTTTATGCAATCATTCAATGCAGTCTCAGTTCAGTCATCTTCACTCGCGAGGTAAATACTACCACAGACAAATCAGGGTTAGGGAGCGTAGCTTCTCCTAGATAGTTCAACATCCAAGCAACAAAGATCCTCCACCACCTTCATCAGATGCTATGTCGGCAGCCGAGTAAACACCGGCTGCTCGGACGAGTGCGAGTACCCAATCTGCTGTTTGATGCTTGGCCTTGTAGGTCGAAGACGGATAACCTCTTTAATTTAATCGCTGTCTGCACTTTATCGATAACTATCGCGATGGATTTATCTGCCTCGTGCGGCCGTTCCGTCTCAGCCGGAAATCCAAGAGATGTGATTGGCTGGATGGATAAACACACTCCGTAGATCTAAGAATTAGCAAGGATGGATAGCCCGTTGATCTGCCCATTTCCATTCCTCATTTGATCTATCGACCCACCCATCTTATTCATGGAGATTTTAGGTAGGGTCAAATCGTCGATACCTGCTAAGGCGGGATTTTCCACTCCACTGTGCGGAGAATAGGGGCGCTGGACTTTGTCGGTGGCTGTGTCCAGCCGCAGGGTCGAATCGTCCGCCCTGCAGTCTGACATCATCTGGAGGGAGCACAAAAAAAAAGAACGAGAGAGGGAAAGAGACGAAGAGAGTTGCTCCACGTTTACGGCATTGCGACACATTACTCCGTATTTCTCGTTGCGAACTGTGAACGAAGCCGATCAGCAGGTACGAGGAGTTATTTACAGTTCAACTTAGGTAACTGTGAGGTAGTATCGACTGAATCCTACCTAACCTGGTAATCGAACGGGACCTCAGCATGAATGACGGTAACGAAGTTTGTTATCCATGCTCATCAACACTAGCACACTAGCAATGCCGCTACCTGAGGGCAGATACGCCGTAGTCCCTTCGCAGGCCGACTCCATTCGTCAGGGCGGAAAGGCGGGGAGCGCTTTTGGCCCTGAAGGGTCAGGTTGGTTTCCCTCAAGGGTAACTGGTTGCCTCGATGACATGATATAAGTATAGACGCTCTTCTCTGCCCCTTTCTGTCTTCTGTTTGCTTGTGTGTATATATGTGTCGCTCCTTTTTCATTCAGTCTTCGTAAAAAGGAGCTCTCTCACAATGTTGAGAAAGCTCGCTCTTCTTCCGCTTGCGCTGTCAGCCCTGCTGGGGCGTGGAAGTGCCCTGCCTGCCGTCAAGAGGGCCGCCAACGATGCTACCCCTCGCAACGTGATCTACGTGCAAACGTTCGAGTACTCGAACGGCACCCAAGTGTCACTCTTGCCGCTCCTGCAGCAAAACACCCAGGTCACCCATGTCATCCTCGCGGCGCTTCACATCAACCAGGATCCCGGAGACATCACCTTGAATGACAATTCCCCGGACTCGAGCTACTATGACTTCCTCTGGCCTGAAGTCCAGCAGCTCCAGGCTGCTGGAATCAAGGTCATGATCATGATGGGCGGTGCCGCGGTGGGCAGCTACCAGCGTCTTGCTTCGAACGTGAGTCCCCGTTTCTTCTCCGGATTGCTCACCCAGATATCTGACAGCTGAGAACAGTTCAACGCCTACTACCCGCCCCTCGTGCAGATTCTGAAGAACCACTCCATTGACGGGCTCGACCTCGACATCGAAGAGGACGTGCCTCTCTCGGGCCCTCTACAGCTCCTGCAGCAACTCAACTCCGACATGGGCACCGACTTCATCCTCACGTCCGCGCCGGTCGCGTCTGCCTTGACGACCAACGGACCCAACATCAACAACCTCAGTTACTTCGATCTGGATGCACAGGCGACCGACTCTTCCCGCCCCAACGGAAAGCTCATCAACTGGTACAACGCGCAGGCCTACAACGGCTGGGGTGACGCGGGCTCCCCCGACACGTACACAAGCATCATCAATTCCGGATGGGCGGCAAGCCGTGTCGTGTTTGGCGTGCCCGATTCGCAGAATGACGGCTCTGGCTGGGTGTCGCTCCAGACCCTCGCCGGCGTCATCTCGACTCTTCGACAAGACTATTCGGACTTTGGTGGCGTCTTCGGCTGGGAGTACTTCGACGCGGGCACCAACGACAACCTGAACGACCCGTGGGAATGGGTCAAGACGATTGGCAGTGACTTGTTCAGCGCGCTGTCGAAGCGCGCCGTGGCGCGGGTTCGCAAGACTCCCAAGCCCATCACGCCGTTCGAGCCGCAGATGGCCGAGCTTACGTCCAAGGGCGTCTCGTTTGGCGATGCCCTCGTCTCGCTGAACAAGACCGGCGGAGACTTGGGTCGCGCCAAGGCGAGGTTGCACTTGGCATAAGTCATTCCCTTGGCTTATGCTTCTTTGTACATTGTGACATTTGAGATGTAAATATTTTTATTATATTCAAGTTGCATCTTGGTAACAACTACACTAACTAGTCGTAATTGTTTGAAAACCCGACGCAGACATTGGAGTAACGGCTCTTCCAAGTTCGAACGTTGAGCTTGACTACAGGTGGATCGCGTGGAAACAGTTTCATACCATTACTATTATTATCGTGAATCAAGACGATCGTGTTGTGTCATTCTATTAATGGACGTCGTTAACCAACACACAGGCTGACTGACAGTGTTGGAAAAAGCCCCTGTCGATCGCGCGTCAATTGTCCAATCATAATTACCCAATAAAAGATATTGCCTCCACGCATCCATGGATCTTGTAGCCGATGCGGTCCACTGCATCCAACAAGCATAATTTATTTATAACTCACAACAAACCAATACTTACGACAAGCATCACTGCCAACACAACCGAGCCTAATCGCGATCAGCAACCATCTAGCTGGATCTACGACTCGTACAGCACAACTGGACTTTCGAGCGGTGGAGAGAAGATGAATGAAAGGTGGGCATATCTGAGGCTTCTGAGAACGATTTCAATGTGTATGTGCTGTCATTGAAAATGGTAAAGCTTTGCATGTAGCGAGAAATTCCAGAGAGCAAATTCTGCACAGAAAGAAGGAATCGTGATCATACCTAGCCTCGGAAGCAGTGATCTAGTCACCTGCCATGCCCAGACCCAGAGCTTAGGGCTAGGGCTAGCAAGCGCACCCGTTTCCTCGCTCGTGTCTTTATTCCCGGGGCCCTCCTAGACAATCGCTTTATGTGAATGGGCAGATTGATCAAAGAGCTATGCTATGTCCATGGTAATGCCATACACATTGTTTTTGCTTGATGAGACGAACGAGCAATTCTTCATTTTTTCGAGTTCAGCGTCGAAACTTTAGCTCTCTCTGGTTGATCGATTTTCATGGCATTCAGCTCGACACCTGTTTCTTTTCTTTTTTGTGTCTTTTTGTTTTCTTATCTCCCTGTCTTTGTTGGCTACACCTAGTTTGGATTCACGGAGATGTTCGTGTTAATATGGGACCTCTTTTTTTTGGCCGAATATTCAATACCCCGTGAATTCACTTTCTGAATCGATTCAGGAGTATGATGCTCTATTGTTGGAATACCTTATTCCTATCTAGTACCTACCGAAAGTCCCCAGATAATTACTTTAGTGGACTGTACTTCGGGTTCTGCCTCGAAGCACGACAGATTAAATTAAAACAAACAGAACCATATACTTCACAATAACACAATAATGAGGTCATTTTAGTTTTTTTTTTTTGATTCTTGCATGAAAATTAGTCCTTTGTTTCCATTCTTCATGATCTTTGGTTCCGGGAGTCAATACCCCCATTATTGTTTTCTGGTTGGAGGTTACGAAATGAGGCACTGACATTTTTTTTGTCTAAGGGAAAGGAAAAAAAAAAGGTAAAATTGAATTCAGGATGGAAAAAAGGTGCTCTCTAGATAAGTAAAAAAAGTTGATGTTTCCCCATATTAAAGTCCCACTTCAGCTCCTGTGGGACATAGAATGTACTCAAGGGGTTTAATAAGATCTATTGACTACACATTTGGAACAATACGCGAAGTTGATAGTGGCGCAGCTAATGAAAAGAATTATGGATTTCCTACCTAAACAAACCCACAATCGCAGTATGATGAAGAAAAAAATAAATGATTGCATACTCTGACACCACCAAAGAGAAGAAATAGATAACCAGATAGTGGATAATGACTCGTAGAGCTTGGTGGAATTCAACACGGATACCGCACAACCTGAAGAGCATAGCAGACATTAAATCCGTCGCTAATCACCAATCGCCTCTGACAAGAACTTAGGTATTTTCAGGGTATCTGTACCGTTGAGAAAGGCCAAGGACTCCTGTTCCCACTTAAATTTATACACAGACGTGAGCTTTCTGACTCGCACCGCGTAGAGATGCAAGCTTATCGCTGGGGTTGTCAACTAGTTCATTGATTGATAGTCCAGAATCATCAAGTTGCAGATCTCCCATGTATATGACAGATGCGATCGATGTCAAACCCCACATGGTGGGTATGTTGGTGTCTCGCGGAAAGCACGTCGTACTTCCGCGAGACTAGGTAACATGGTCTATTTTCGAACCAAAGCGAGAATACATCGGACTAGCCTGTCTACTTCCACTTGTGGACATAATATAATACGATACTCCCATCTGCTCCAACCATGGTTCTCGTCGCTGCTCGTACCCCTCATCCTATCTATCCGTACGACTATATGCCCTTCAAAAATGGCAGAGCCTTTGGTCGAAGTTGACACACAGGCCCGTAACCTTCTCAGAACCCAAGCTATTCACTTGATCTCCTTTTCTAACAGGGGTTGACTGCAGGTCACAGAGAATGATTCTTCCTATGGTGACGAACTGTCAGTCGGAATCTTTCTTCTCTAGTCCAAACTCCCATTGCATTGACCTGCCATAACCAGAGCGCTAATTGAGAACTTGATATATAGATCAGCCTACACTACTTCGCTGACATCTTCTGTCCTGAACTACCGACACGAGAACGGCAGACGGTATCATGCTTATCGCGATGGGAGTAAGCATACTGTCTGAGACCTTGGAGTGAGTTAGAACCTGACTAAACGCTAAATGACAGGTTACCTCATGCCCAATGATGAGACTGAAGCCGACCGTCTAGACATCCTGCACGAAATGGTGCTCACTATGATGGACATGAAACTGTTTCTTGCCCCAATAGAATCCCCGCAGAGAGTCATTGATCTTGGGACAGGAACAGGAATATGGGCGATTGATTTTGGTATGTCATCAGTTATTCCAGACCAGATCACAGCTCTGACATAGATTTAATAACAGCCGATCAATTCCCTTCAGCTGAGGCAAGTCCTATGTCCTACCATATGTCCGTCGATTTTCCGATTCGGAAGGTCGTTTGCCCATGCCCAGGACATTGCGGGAAGCCAAAGAGAAAAAAGGCAATAGCTTTGTTACATGAGTTTAATTCGAACTGTCGGAAATCTTCCACTCAGTCAAAAAGATCAAAAAGAGACGCCATGACATCCTACCTCTTTAGCTGTTGGATCTTTTCTGGTTGACACGAACCTTGGAGAAAGGTATATGAGACTTTTCATCATTTGATGCACCAGGTCATGTCAGCGGCCCACTGGCAGCATGATTGACCCTGATCTTACGACCATCAATTCTCGGCATCCCGGAAAAAATCCTCCAGCCTCAGTTTGTTGTTTATCACTTCACTGGTAGTACTTTCCCCCCACTCGTCGACAGAGTAGGCCTTGTCAATCACTGAATCCATAAATCTCCTCAACTTCATCTTTCCAGCAAATTCCAGGCCCTTAAGGCATTGACATTTTACCAGTCAATCTCTATTGGCGTGCACCAGTTATTGAAATCAACGATGTAGCTGAAAACGCTGAATTAGCCTCGGCAAAACGCCAAAAAAAAAACTTGTTTTGCATCAACAAGCCCAACTTACCATTTCTGTGTCTGACGGTCCCAGAGAAGATTTTCGAGCCCATAACCGCAATTTACTATTTGGCATCGAAGACATTCTCTTAACGGGTTCGCGATTTTTATCAGAACAAGATCTCCATAGCACTGCGGCGGTAAAAGGAGGCAACAAAGCCAATGAAATTAAACAACAACAACAAAAAAAAGAATCGAAAGCAAAACACATAAGCAATTTTGAACGCGTTCCTGATTTGTTCACGTTCAGTTGGATCCCTTCTCCAGAAGTCAAGCAGATGACTTCCCGGACAGAAAGTCATTAGGACGTAGATGATGTACCCCTGGGGAATCCACATGCTAGCATCCTGTCGCTCCTCGACGTAACTCAGCAAAGTTGGCATTGATGTACAGTCTCGTTCAACGAGGCGTTTGAATCGGTCAATTTCCGTTCTTGCATATGGTGCTGGCTCCCGGGTAGCTTGTTGACTTCTTGACTGAGAAGAGTTCGACTCGGAGCCTTGGCATGGGATCCTTTTCGTAGAGGATTTTATTTCGGGTTAGTAAGGTTCATTCAACTATCATTTCTTTTTTTTCTTTTTCTTTTCTTTTTTTTTTCCACATATATTTGGTAGTATTCAACCAACGTACTGTATTCGAATCTTTACGGCCGCCTTTTTTTCGCTTCGTTGTCAGCATTCACACACGAGTATGTTGCCCATGCTTCAGATGCCGCGTTGTAGTCTTGAGCATCTCTGTATCAAACTGACTATATTTTTCTGCCAGCTTGGCCGTCACCCTCCGAGGAGGCAGCGCGTGCGATCAATGGAGGGAATGATTACACGGCTAGTAAACCGCTCGTCAAACCACGTGAAAGAACTCGAATGCATACTGTGTGCTATCGATGCGATGGAGGAGAGGACTCTGAAGGAGATGAGAGGGTTGGTGTGAGTAGCCTGCAGAGCGACAAGATAGATAAGAAAGGTCTAGAGAAGGGCCCTGGATGGAGGGGAGCAAGAAAGAAAAAGAAAAAGAGACAAGGAAAGCAAAAAGTGATTAGGTTACTACAATCGGCAAGATATTGATCAGCATAAAGGCACAGTTTAGCGAATGACTTTTGCTGGCTGCTGCCTATCTGTCCTTGACGAAGGCATCACTCTACTTCTCGGATTCTTTGCTAAGCAACAAAGATTCCATCTTGCTCCTCTAATTTTGCACTCTCTAGGCTTTACTCTCTCCTGAAACTGAGATCCGAGTTCATTCACATTTCTGAGCTGTGATCCTAGGCAAAAGCTAAGTGATGTTGTCTAGTAGAGGACTTGATTTCCTTTCTTGTCTGGTCATGCAGGAAGCTCATTTATTTGACTGTTCCTTGCGGTTCGATACCTCAGTCTCCGTACCCGACAGCGGGGGAGGGAGGCCGGAGGGGAGTTTAGGGTTAGGGCTTGAAACCGTCAATTGACGTTTTTTTGAAGATCTACTGACCGTTTTACTATGGCAAACGTTAGTATTGTAAGGAAACGGTTACATAACGGTTATTTGACAGTTAGCAACTAATAAATGCCAATTTGTTGAGAAACATTACCTATATCCATGGCGAAACGTCATTTTCTATAGAAACCATCAATTTTGCAAATGTTTTTTCCCCCCAAAACATGGGCTTTATAGTATCTCTCCACTACGACCTCAAACTTTAGATAGTTTAGATAGTCTAATGATTAGATTGGATAGAAATCAAAGCCTCGCCCTCTTCCCAAAGCGTAATCATTTGATGTAGCATATTGGTCATGATTGTGGTTTGAATCCAGCCTCCAGCAGAAAAAAAAATGATGAGCCTTTATAAGAAATAGTCGTTAGTAAAAATAGATAGTTGTTAGCTAAGAAAAAAAGGGAAGTTATTACTTTTTTTAAGCATCTTCAATTTTTCTTTAACGTCAATTTATTGACATTGTCGGTTATATATAAAATTCTGAGTGACGTCAAATTTCCAAGAAACCATCGAGAAACCGTGAATTGGCGGTTTCTAAATATCCCCCTGGTCCGGTATGGCTTTCTAGAGCCCTGTTATATTGAGGTCAAGTCTAACGTTGAGAATAATAGGGACGTTATTCTTGGAGACCGCCGGGACCCGACTAGCAAAGTAAAAGACGAATAGCCTCACCTGCTGCCCAGGGAGAGTAGTACCTCTTCATTTGCTTGAATGTGAACCACCAATGGAAAGTTTTCATCTTGATCAAGATCCCTCTGTACAGCGCGCAACCAAATCGCAGTCCATGGCTCTGTTCATTGGTCTGGTTGTTGCTGTGTCCGTTGTCAGCCATCGTGAAGTTTCAAGGTACTAACCGCCGGGCTCGATCTTGATCGACTAGCCTGATGACTCCGTATCAATAGAGATTGTTTGCATTGACTCGTCCGAGGCTTGGGAATAGAAGAAACTGAATTTCGAACGCACATGCTGAGGCAAGGTCATTCTCAGAATGCTCCTTTCAAATTTCCTCGAGTCCTTCGATCGTTGGAGAACGTCGTTTGTCACTCCAGTCCAGAAACAAAGAGGTGTTCGAAACGTTGCTGGAAATGGTCTCTAGAAAGCTAATCGAGTGAATGAACTGACCGGGGACAGATCGCTAGACGTGATAAAGTTCATTGTCCTGCTCATCCTCCCCCAAATTTCCTTTCAAAAGGTACAGTGTCGAGCCAGGGATATCTATATTTCTATCAGTAGCGGTATAGTCCCCGCTATGAAGGTGTAACTGCGATACAACACACTGTGATGGGAGGTGATGCTTCCACAGTGACTGATGAACGACACGATGCGCTTGTTCCGGACGATGGTCTCGACGATCGGTCGTCTGTTCTGGGGAGGAGGAGGTCAGCACAGAGCCGCAAGCGGGGTCTGAAAATTTCTTACCAGAGAAAGAATTACGTACTGTCTGGTCTGCAGAAATGGTGAGTTCACTATATATTGGTACCTGGATGTATGTATAGCGTATAAATCGGATTCCATGGTGAAGTACCAGAGTATATTTTACAACTGTATCTCTTACCTGATTGAGCAACACCCCTGCTGGCTCCGTACATGCGGCTGACCTGGAGACACCATGAACAACACTAGCAGCTGTATGCAGTTCAACTTCTTACCGTCCCCTCTCTCTGCTTGGCGACAAAGAGCAAAATGAAAAAGCTATTGAAGAGAATCAGACACCAGAAAGCGTCTGGCTATGTGAAGGATGTTACGCCTAAAGGTTCGCTGGACTCTAGTGGGGCGATACTGACTTGTCTAGACTCTGGACTCTGCCGCTGAGCGTGTGCAGATTTGCCCTCGACATCCCCGAACGGACCACCATCACTCGCGCAGCACTCCACAGAGCCTTTCGAGACACCTACTGGTCCAACAGATCCATCTTCTAGGCACTCGTCCGGCGACGCCGATCCGGCTCTTCGCGAGAGTGAGAGCCTGAGACGAGAAGGCAATATTGAACATGGAGCTATCGTCAAAAAGGACTACTGGCAACTTGCGGTTAATAAATTCAAAAAGGACGAACCTTCCTTGTCAGAGTCCCTTGCTGCTGTACAAAACGCTGCAGCCGCAGTCGGGCCTAATTTCGCCGAAAACTTGCTGCATGCCGCAAAAGAGGCACATGATAAACTGCTAGAGAAAAGATGGAAATTCAAGGTCCTTGGACAAGAGGTCAGGCTCCGAGAACAACTGGACACAATCATGAAGGCAGTCACTATATTTAAAGATATAGGGAGTGCCGCCGTTGGCGTCGATCCAGTCCATGCTGGCATCCCGTGGGCTGGCATAGGTGCGCTGATGCAAGTATGTGTGCTTCATCTTCATATTTTTGAATCCCCTGACCGATTAGCAGCTGGCCACGAATGACTCCGACCACTATGCGACAATGGTGGCCGGAGCACAAGAAGTGGCAACCCATCATGGCTCCGTAAACGAGATTGAAGCGCATGTCGAAAAAAAAAAAAGAAAAAAGAAAAAAGAAAAAGAGAAAGAAAAACAAGAGAGAATACTAGACTACTGAATCTTTACGAGCCTGAAGTGCTCCGGTGGCAGGTATGTAACATACAAGCTTGTCCTTCTTGCTCGCACCGGGGATCCCATAGGCGATTTCGGCGTGAGAATGGTCAATCTATAAATCGCTTGAGAGCATAATCCCATTTGTGGTCGTGGTCTTTTTGTTTGTTTTGGCGCGTGATGAGAAACTTCCGCACTCCATCGGAGGCCTTTCCGCCAAGGCATCCACATTTCAGTAGTAGGATTGACAAACTTCAACGCAAATGAACGAATGTAGTTTTCTCAAATGCTATGGTGAATGCCAAAAAAAAGAAAGGCAACGCTAGGTTTACTCTCCATACAAGGGAACGGACGGCGCCAGTAACTAGTTAACAGACCACGAGAATATCAAAGTAGTCAACTTTTCATCATTACACACAAGCCTTAAGCCCCTCGCTCCGCTCGGGCGGCTTGAAGGGGTAATAAAGACAGGGGATTATAAAATCTTTATAGCTAAAAGCTTATAAAATACCTTACTATAGGCTTTATGAGGGTTTCTTATAGGCTTCGCACCCCTAAAACCTTATATATATAGAGCCTAAAAGGGTGTAAATTTAGTATGGTATTTCACTATAGGCTCTAGGCCTCACGCGGACTCTACAGGCTTCACGGGGGCGCCTAAGCTTCATGGAGGCTGGCTATCGGCTTGCAGAGACTTTATTAATAGGCTTTGTGCTTCCTCTATGTAGGGAGTTGGCAGATTTGATGTGGCATGCTTACGTAAGAATTGCAACGGTTGCTGACTAAGGCATTTGGACGAAAAGGAGACCTCAATTTCGCTTATATAAGCGATTTGTGCCAAAAAAAAAAAGTATTTCCATTATAATACCCCGGAGTACGGAGTCGAGTACATCAGTACAGTAACTACCTAGGGGGTAAAAGTAAGTATATCGGAGAAGTAACTAACTAACAAACAAATATATGCCGGATCACTTATGTATCTTTGTACATATGTGTATCCGGTTTCATTTCTTCACGACGGAAAGGTGGAAATGACGTCATCTACAAGACGAACACGGCCGACATGGCGAGCACGCCCATGGTCAACCAGATTGGCATCTGGAGGTGCTCGGCCATGCTCTTCTGCGAGCCGGAGGAGTTGGCCGACGTCGTCGTGCCGCTGCTGGACAAGTTGGTCGCCTTGGACAACGGCTGCCCGCACAGGCCGGACCCGTTCAGGTTGAAGGTCGGGAAGAAGACGCGCGGCTGGCCCTGGTTCATGGGCACGACGATGGTGCCGTTCTCGCCGGCCACGACCGTGATGTTGCACGTCGTCACCTCGGTCAGGTTCGTGCCCGGGTCGGCCGCGCCAGGCACGCTGAGCTCGTACGGTCCGCCGTGGGTCCCCTGGTTCGACAGCACCGAGACGATCTGCACGCCGTTCGGGCCCTTGCGCGTCGCGTACGTCGATCCATCCGTGTAGAGGATCTCGCTCAGGTTGGTGACGTAGTTGCTGTCGACGGAGATGGCGTGGTTCCGCAGCTGGTTCAGCGTCGCCGTCAGCGTGTACAGCGGCGCCGACGTGTCGTAGTTGGTCGGCCAGATCGGCTGCCGGTTGTACGGCGAGTAGTTGCCGGTCAGGTGCTGCTCCTGTCCGTAGTAGACCTTGGGGATTCCATCGGCCAAGATGGTGAAAGCCAGTGCGTTTTTAGCCAGCTGGAGAGAGAACAAAAAATCAAGTCAATGCCACCGAAACAGAAGAAGTGCAAAGAGGGGGAGAGGGGAAGTACTGACCGCCAAGTCTTCCGTGTACGAGGCGAACCGCTGGTTATCTTGATTCTCAATGAAGTTCGCCAAGTACTGCGTCTTCGAACAGGCCTGTCGCATCGAACCCACCATCGACACGAGATCCGCCATCTTTCCGGCCGTGAACGCGCTGATGATGGTGTAGTAGAGCGGGTAGTTCTCCAATCCTCCCGTCAAATTCTGGTAATTGCAGGTGAAGCGCGCGTCGCCGTCGTCCACTTCGGCCATTGCGTAGACGCCCGCGCTCTGGAGGAAGGGCTGGAAGAAGGAGTACTCGATCTGCTTGGCGCCGTCCACGCGGATGCCGTCGATATCGTAGGTCTCGACCAGATCCTTGATCCACTGGTTCAGCGTGTTGGCGATGTTGGGGTCCGTGGTCTTCAGCCGCGGCGTGGCCACGCCCTCGTAGCCCAGCCAGCAGGTCTGGAACTGGGTCTGGTTGTTCCAGTCGGTGATCGGGCAGTACGGCTCGAAGTCCTGGGAGCTGTTGAAGGGCACGAACACGGAGTAGTCAATCGGGGTCGTCGAGGTCATGTTGGCGTTGCCAATGTCGTAGGCCAGTTCATTCGCGACGATGTCCACCAGAAGATACATGCCGCGCTTGTGCAGTTCCGAGGAGAGGTTCTTGAGATCGTCCGGGGACCCAAAGTGCGAATTCAACTCGTAGAGGTTCTGCGGCCAGTATCCGTGAAAGGCCTCGCCGTAGATGGTGTCCTGGGGCAGATTCTCGTTGATGGGCGAGATCTGGACGGCGGTGAAGCCCATTCCCTGGATGTAGTCGAGCTGGTCCACCAAACCCGCCCAGTTACCACCGCAGTACTGGGTGATGTTGCAGGGGGCATTCTGATCCGTCGACCGTGCGAATCGGTCGGTGATGACCTGGTAGATGGACCGCTGCGCCCATTCGTCGGGCGTCGCAGCATGAGAGCATCCCGCCAGACCGGCGAGGACCAACGCGATGGACGACGTTTGGAATTTCATGATGGCCGTGCTATACTACACCAAAAAGCCAACGCGCAGAATCAAAGGAGCGGATCCGATGGGGTACAGATAAGAACGAGATGGCGGCTTGGCAAGTCCCAGTGATCCGGACACGATTATTTTAATTTAAATAAAGAAACGATTGACTTTTGGCGGCTCAAGCGAATGTAAGCCCGGGAGCGAGTGGCTCTGGGCAGAAGAGAACGACAGAATGAAAAGGAGCGAGGACGCAAATGCGTAAAAGACTGACCAGAAGAAGAGGAGGAAGCAGCAGCCAGTGAAGAAGAAAAAAAAAAGGGGGAGAAAAACTGGCCCTGAGGTCTCAAGAGGAAGCGTTCGCGAACAGGCCGGCGGCCAGTCCAATATGCTTACTGCGACGACTAGCTTACTTATCAGCGACTTGTCCCCAATCATCGACGCCATCCTCGCCGCTGCCCTTTTTTCCTGGACGGACGGTGCGTGAGAGAACCCTGTCGGGGCTTGCCGACAGCCATTCTCATAGGCTGACAGCAGGGCGACATGTGCAGCAATGCCGTTCTTGACGCCGGATGACACGGCATCCTTACTGCGGCCCCTTGCCACTCACTGAGTCACTGGCGATTGGATTGGATTTGGACTAATTAAGTTGCCATGAGATGTGATTGCGGGGAAAGATAAGCCCACAGCCAGGGCCCAGGAGAAGGTTCTCGGCGATGAACTCTAGGTGGCATGATCGACGGCCAGTCAGCCACATCCTGCAGTCCCTCGTTAGTGATGATTATTGCAGCAAGATGATGAAGATGATATTACTATTATTTCGAATTGAGGTCTTACAAAGTACTCTCTTGGGACTCTCTGGCGTCTGCACTGACCAAGGCTCCGGAGGTCGCTTGTTCGAGGGAGGATTCCTTCGCCCCCAGACGTCGCAAGTGAGAGTGAGACACACTATGCCGTTTTGGTCGAACAATGAGCCATGCATGGATTGTTGCATCAGTGGCCACCATCTCGGCCACTCAGAGTGGGCCGATCGGCTGGATACATGGAAAATTTGAAATCGAGGTTCCATGGGTCTCTCCTGCATGAAAGTCCAGACCAGGAACTGCTGGAGATCATTCCCCCGCATCTTTCCGAGGGACGTACTCGGTTCGGTCCCTGGAATCTGATTCTTCAAAGGAAGACAAGAGAAAAAAGAGAATAGAGAAGCAAAAAGGAGGGGAAAATTAAAGAAAAAAATTAAAAATAAATAAAAATAAATTAAGATTAAGAATCAGACAGATGTCGGCATTATATTCTGCGGCCAGGTTGCACAGGGAACGCGCGATTTGTCTTCGACAACCCTTGTTCTCTCCATACGTGTAACGTGCAGTAGTCTGTCAGAGATAAGGTGGTAACGCACAGTCAATTTGTCAACACGTCAAAGATTAATAGACCGTTCGATGCACCGGTATCTAGTAACCATTGTCAATATGACCGTGATCTCTTTGAGATTGCATCCAAACAAAAGCCCTGGTGATTGAGAGATGGCACGGAGTTGGAAAATCAATTTTCCTTCAGCCGTTCCTCCCCGTCGAGTACTGAGTACGCGGGTTGCCATCTCGACGGCAAAGGGCCATCAGGTCGTCCATGGCTCTTGCCTCCGCTACGCCATTTGGTTCGGGCATTTTTAGTGCTCTGATAACAATGCCGTGAGACTTGGTCGAGTTTATCACCATCCTTGCGTCGCCGATGTTGGTCAGGTGATTTGCTCGACACCTCACAGAATCAAATGAGCTTTCCAAGGGCTTCAACTGTAATCAGGAAAAAACAGCAAAACCAACTTGTCCTGTGAGGCATCATCAACGATTACAATGTAGCACTTGTATTCCAGACTCCACTGGCTCACCTCCGGAGTCTTCCCGGTCCTGTTGCTCGCGGCTGTGTACTTGCGATCCGGGGAGTTTTGTCTTGGCGATATGACGAGGTACACACGAAAAGTCAAGTTCCGAGAACATTCCCAAGGTCTGTACGTTTGTGCTGCTGCCCTTGCTTCGAATATTGGTAAAGAGTCAGTCGTCGATGCAAACTTTCATCTGTTGTCGCCATCTGGGTCGCTGGCATCATTCGCCGTTCGAAGGTGTCCTCTGCTCGATAGAATCATCTGCCGGTCTGAAGGCTGCTACGCTGAGTTGCAAAGACATGGAATGATGTCTGTTGGCTGGCTGCAGGACAGTCGATGATCGGGTCGTTGACTATTCCGCTATCCAGTCCAAGGCAGTCGTTGCTTTTCCTTAACCTTCCGCATCCCGTGACCCTTTCCGACGTCGCAGAACGTGATCGCCTCCATTCTCCCAAACCCAGACGAAGTGCATTCGCTCATTGTTGGCATGTCATCGGATATAATATATGTGTTGGACCTGGGTCTGCGATCACTACCCTCGAGATGACGCGGTCACTGCTGTTAGTACGGTTCTGTCTTTCTCGTGGCGTGTCAATCTCATCGAGGGTTTCGTCAAAAGAACTCGATAACTTATCTTGCTGCTTTGCTCGTGACACTGCTGTCGTTGTCTCTTGTCGTGACAATTCAAGACGAATCGATTTCTGAATGCAGTGAACGGGGAAAGCGTGACAAGAACATTTCCAAGAGACAGACGCCAGATAAGGTCAACTGCAGGAGCTCGCTCTGGCGGGATAGAACAGTGAGTTCAGAAGAGCAGAAGTGGAGAAGAAAACAGAAAGAGTGAGTTCTTATGTTGTGGCCAAGTCGGACAGATGACTTCACATGGTGGGGTCATGAGGCGGTCAAGTGAAAGTGTCAGATCATCTCCACAGCGTTTGTCGCCTAGCGGTTTGAACAAGGAGGGGAACCTGGCCTCTCTGAACGATAGCAGAGAGATATTCAATCTCGATATATCGATAGAGGTCTCAGAATACCAGAACACAAATGATCAACGACGTGAGGATCCTCAAACCAAGGTCCAGTGATTTCGACATGAAACACCCGAGATCTGTTTGCGAGTTAATCACGGTGATTGATATAGGCCATTTTATCGTGTACCTTTTTGCCCTGGATACCGGGTCGATCGAGTTACGAAGCGGATCATTCTGCGGATACCCATCATTATCACCTGCACCTGGAACGGCACGTACCTAGGCATATTTATGGTCGGCCGCTATTAGGCAGTTGTCACCAGTAAAAAGAAGGGTGACGATTTACTCGTCTATGGGTTATTAGGCAATGATACCCGCCTCTTGGATGAACTGTGCCCGCATTGTCGCTGGCGTCGTGGTATTCCTTATCTATAATCATAGGCTTATTATATGCTGTATCTCTTGCCAATTGTCTCCCTTCCTTATTCAAGTCCTCATGGAGACCTCGGGCTCTTTTGAAGGTGTTCGTGAAACTTGGCAACTTCCTACGTTGTTCACAGTCAGTGCTACGCTGCCAAGCGCCCATGCTGGTTAGAGATGGCTAACTAGACCACAACAAGTCATCTTAAGATCCTTTGCAATTACGCATTCCAATCAATGCTGGCCGAGCTGTTCTCGGGTCGAATTTGATCGCGTCCGATCTGTCTGTTCTTAGAGTGTTGCCAAGCCCGCGATCCGGACCAATGACAGCATTTCATGAAGCGAGGCTCCCAAGCCACGTGCATAGAAGCTTCCTTGGCAGTGAATCTGGATTTCTTGGCAAGCCAAGATGGCCAAACAGCGGAGATCGGGAGGAATGCCGCCATGAACAGTACCCCAGCCTCACTCACGTAGCCTCATGCCCTCATCTTTTCACATGGACTCAGCCTTATTGAATCTAGAGCCAATGGCTTGGAGATATCCAAAAATTAGTTCGCCGTTCATTGAGTGCGCTTTTATTTAGGCCCAAATGGAGGACAAAACCCCGCGAGTCCCCCAGACCCCTTGGATCTGCTCTCTCTCTCTCTTTATCTCTCTGTTCTAACTTTTTTTTTCATCTACATTGCTCAAGCTCTGTTCACTGTAGGCAGCCGTCGTTGGGGATTATTTAGCAAAGGTATTTTGTTCCCCCGATTATTTTGAAAAGAGTTGTATTCCCAAAGAACCCAGTGATAAAGACATTCCTAGCCGTACTGACGACTAGTCCTGCCTCTTCTTTGAGACTGTGCAATGCATTAATTCAATCCCGTTCATCGATTTTATTGATTGTTGTCAGGTTCAAGATGTTGCAGCTCACCGGCCTCTTCGTCGCGTCCCTCTCCGCAACACTACTTTCCGCCCGTACCACGCACGCTGCCAACGCAACAACGATCTCATCCACCGGCTGTGTAGATCCTTCCGCATTTGACAAATGCATTTCAGCTGCCGCCTCGAAAGAGGGGACCTGCATTGATGAAGCGGGTGGTAATGATGGCGTTGTCATCGCATGCGGATGGCAGAAGGACGTGGACGAGATGCTGTGCTACATGGAGAGCTGCTGGAATAAAGTCTGTCAACACCGATACTGATTCACGCTGTCTTCTCTTATGGAGAGGGACTATGTTTACGCTGCCCTAGGTCTACTCTTGCGAGTACCAGTACCTCGTAGCCAGCTATCTGGTCCAGAGAACGAGCAGTGAAACAATCCCGTTCTTTCCGGCCCCCGACAATGCCCCCGGTGGCTGCTCGTGCAATCTGGGCAAGGTCTTGGTCAACGCAACCAACAGCATCGAACAGGCCAGCAGTTGCGCCCAATATACACTTGCGAGCCAAACTGATCTTCTCACATGTCAATGTTGTGCCTGGAGCGCGGGAGTATCTGCGTACGTTTTCAATATACTGTGTGCTATTTCTGGACTGACCAGTGATGTTGTCGATCAGTTTCTACGGTATTTGCCCGGATACGGACCCAACCGGCCTGGGCGTGTCCGCCCTCGACAACGAGGCCATGCAATTCGAGCAGATCTCAGGCTCCTGTAGTAATTTGACCTCGAGCGTCTGTCTCGGGGAATTTGGCATCGGATCCGCCGACAATGGCAAATATCTGGATCCGGACAATCTTCCTGCACCGGGAACACAAGCGCTGAGCACGACGGCCGGACAATCGTCCCTGACCACTCCTCCTGGCGGAGCGACCATGACCGTGACTGTGTTGAGCGCTACCTATACTGTTACTGCAGCACCATACAATGCAGCGAACGTGCAGTCTGGCAGCAGCAGTGGCAGCAGCAGCAGCACGAGCACATCCTCTAGCAGTGGCAGTAGTGGTAGCAGTGGTAGCAATTCAGGTTCTTCTGGAAGCAGCAGCGGAAGCAGCGGCACTTCCGGCAAGCCTAGTGCTGCCTCCTCGATGCGTGAGACCTCTATCTGCGGCGTGGTCATTCTTGTTGCCGTCATGTCCCTGGTTCTGGTGTAAATAGACTTTAAAATCCACAACCAGCGACATGGTCGTTCACAATACCCTTGTTGTTGATGTCCGCCTTTTCCTCGTTGAAGAGACGAAATTAGGTCGTCCAACTTTTTTTTTATGAGAAAAGCTAGGAAACAAACCTTCTGCAGATATCAATGTACATCTACGTCAAATGTCTGACGCAGGAGGAAAGTGGCATAGATTTTCCGATCGGCTGTCTTCTCGAGCGTGACGATAATTTTTCTACTAGTTGTACTGTACCTCTGCGATAACCGAACAAACGCACTCAGGATCAGAATAAATCGGACCAATGCGATTATACTGGGTTTGGCGTCAGGGATGCCCGAAAAACAACAAAATTAGGATGCAGCGAAGACAGGGCCGACGCCGAGTGAGCGGATATGCTTACCATCGGCATGCCTCGCGACCTGAACGATGCTCTGCCTGTCGCCAGATCCCTAGCAAAACGCTTTTTTGCCTTGCGGTGAGGACATGTTAGCTTAATGGGTATTCCGACAGAACAGGTTCGTTGCGCGAACTCGTTTTCCCTCCTAATAACGTCTGTCAGGAAACTGCGAGTGCTTACTGCTACGTCCGTTGAACCCGCTTTGGAATTATTTCTCATCTGCGGACCCAGAATAGTCAATTCAACCTTTTTTTTTCCAAGAATGGTACTCTCATTAATGCGGGAAAAGAAAATGTTAACCCGTTTTCTATTCTGCACTCTCGATAATTATACACATATGCGCAGTCTCCGAAAACCAGTAATATGGACGCTGTAAGGACCTCACTGAAAGAGGACGAGTGGTCAGTTCGTCCTGTTGTTTCTTCTCACCTCGCGACAGGGCCCGTGGAAACAGCCACTGAAGGGGTTCTTCGTGCTGATGGCGTCGATCAGTGCGTGTTGGAACTCAGTCGTCCAGAGATGGCTGCATGTCGGGAGGTAACTGCTATCGCCGAACCGCAGTAAGGTCCACGGTTTGCAGCTGCTGTACTTAATTAAATCTGACGATGCGAATCTTGTCAAAGCCAACAAATACTGGCCACTCAGTGGTAATCGAATCGGGCACTCTCGGGGGCAATGGGGCTTAGCGGGAAACTCATCAATAATAAACCCGGCGGTCACCTCCAAAAATGGCTTCCACTTTTGAATCTAGTAAAAAAAAAAGAAAGAAAAAGAAAAAGAAAAGAAAAGAAAAGAAAAAGAAAAAGAAAAAGAAAAAAAGAAAGACAAGACATAAAATTAGCATTGCGTCTTGTTTGAGAAACATCCATCAAGACCAGAAAAGTAAGGGGATGTACGTATGTACGACGCTTCCGTCAGAAATATTCCACTCGGCTAAAAAAACAACTGCCTTCTAGCTGTCGGATATTTTCTGACACCCCCATGACAGTTAGTACGATAATGGTGGTCTGCAATAGTTTGCGTCTGCCTATATTGCTTAGGGGCAATCTAGGGCTTAGGGGTGCATCGTGGTCTGCTAGAATGCTGGCCATAAAGCATGTCGATCCTGGCTTTATCCAGCAATCGAACGGGGGTCCTCATATGTGGGGGGACTGAGCGAATCCACTCAGAACTGCCAGTGTCAGAAAACTTCCACTCGGCCAAAAAGAATTGCCATGACTGTTGCGTTTCAGCTATGCGATCTTTCTGGTCAACAGCTTCACGTTCCACTCGATCAGCAGTAATACCTACCGGATCAGTATTTGGGTTGATTGATTTAATTATTTAATAGGTCGATAGGTGTGTATTTATGGATAGTGTCAATCGAAATAGGTCTTCGAACCTATTGATCGAAGCCGAACCGCTTTCTCCCCATATTTCACCTTCCTAATCCGGTATCCGATTTTCTTTGCTCCCTTTATATGATAAGAATATCTGTTACATGCCTCATTTCTTTGACATGATTATTTCCTAAAATAGCTACTAGATAGGTGTCTATCTAAGGAGGCTGTAAGGAGTCGCTCGAGTCGTTTCTCGATAGATTAGCTAGAAATCAGACGCAGTTGGTTCCCGAAGACTGATTAGCAGGATCCAAATCGTTTGACAATAAGATATGTCCGACTTGGTGCCTCTCAATGCCTTGGAATGTGCAAAGAAAGGAGGATTTATCGACACAAGCACGAAGCAGACCTCAATTTATATATTCCTCTAATACCGGGTCATCTCTGCTCCAAGGAGGAGTGATCCGGCAGCTGGACGTATGTTGCCTCCGACGAACCCATTGATGAGCGGGTGTTTTCGACGTCGAGAGTCCATGTAGATTCTACGAAGATCAAGTATTATTCATAGTCATCAGCATCACTACTGAGAACAAGAAACGTCGGTCTAGGTGATATCCTGATGTATTTTTCTTGCAGCACAGTTTGTCGGAGACTGAACGAGATCATATTGAGAGGCTAACGAGCTCACTAATGAATGAAATAAAAAAGATAGAGGGAGAACAGAACAGAAAGATAGGCTTTTTTATAAGCCAGGAACACAAATATTGGGTAGATTTCCATCACTCTCCTTGTCGTGGCTAGTTGAAGGCTTCATGGCCAGGTCGCAAACTCCCAGGACGCTGACACAGGTCACTCTGGCTTCCGACCATACACAACATAACTAGCAACCAGTCATTAGACTTGGATCTAAAGGTGGCAAGGAGCAATACAAGAATCAACTCACAAGTCAAAGAGCCCATGGATCTTAGGGTTTCTGACATCGTTCCTACCCCCAGCTGCAAGGACTACTACTTCCTCAGGCTTCCACGATTCAAACCTTGTCAATACAGCCATAGCAGCTCCCTCAAAACCCTGATCAGCCTGTAATAAATTCCAGGTCCCAATTTTTTTCTAGTAGAAGTCAGTGTCAGTCTTTTTTTTATAGAAAAGATTGGGAAGGGGGAGGGGGAGGAAACAAAAGAAGGGTAAAAGAAAAAGGAAAGAAAACACAAAAAAATAAAGAAACAAAAGGCAGAAGCTTCACATACATAATATGGATCTTTGGGCCAGGCTCCCAGTGGTGCCCGATATTTCTGAACATGGACATCCACAAAGCCTGCTTCATGGAACCATTGTTCAAGGGATGGCCCTGGTCTTGTAGGATACCCGGCTTTTTCAAAGGCTTTTAATACTTCTGTAAAATACCTCTCGATCCCTGTGCCTTTAGTAGTTCCATCCTCAGACCTTAGAAGTGAGTCCCAGTCCTGAAATTCAACCCAGCCTCCAGGCTTCGTAAAGCTAATCATGAAGTTAGCTAAGCGGCTAATCCTTCACCAAATTTAAGTGAGGCTCACTTAAAGCATTGCTTCAACAACTTCCTATAATCCTTGATGGAGTAACACAGATAACGAGCATGGATGAAGTCAAACGTATTCTCATATGCCCATTCGGCTTCGATATCGTCAACGAGAAATCTCAAATTCGGTGGAACTAAGGTCGGCTGAGTAGGACTCAGATCATTGCCGATGACCTAAACGAAATGTCTTAGCAACGCTCTGGAGCCAGTTTCTCCTACGGCACAAGGGACACTTGCCTCTGCGGATGTGTACTGATCGGCTGCGACATGAACGTGAGTCTCTGGGAGATATAGCAATCTAAGATTAGTTACATGACTTACCAAGATCAATCGCCCATATTCCAGTGCCAGTAGCAAGGTCAAGGACTCGCTGCGGTGATTCAATAGGAGCAAGGAACAGTTTCCTCCCCATGATAGTTAGGGTCATCTCATGGACCATGTCTAGACGATCAGCCTCTTCCTCATCATTGGGTAAGAGGTAAGCTTTTAGCAAATTAGTGGGCCTGTAAAATCTCTACGTCGTCCTTGAAATATGATGACTACGGCACTTACTGCCATCGCGGTAACCGTGGTATCGTCTGCCATTCTCATGGCGGTAGTCCAGCACCGAAGAGGTCAAAGAGGCACTGTATGTTGAGCTGGCATCCATACATGTTAGTTTAATATAGCATAGCTGTAACAAAAGTAGAAAATCAGTCACTCACAGCTCGTTTCCATAAGTAAAATCGTTTTCTGTAGCCTAAGGTCCATTAGAAATCACGATTATTATGCCAGGAAGACATTTGACTTTGCAGACCTGAGCATCGACTTCAATAGCAGGTTGAACAAGTTGATTTTCTTGTGCAATGGGCTCATTTTGCGCCGTGGATTGTGCCATTGTTGACGAGAAGAAAAAAAACTCTCTGAGACCGGGTCCAGAGTCAGTCGTGAAATGAATGGGCATTAACTAACGAGTTGCTAGCAGTAGATGCGATTGTGGTATCTTAGGGAAAGAATGCGCTGTAACAAAAGTGCTGCTTTGCTGCTTTTTATGGCCAAAGTGTTGTCGAGGGCTATACCTTTAGTCGCGCGCTAATTGCGATTCCTGCATACATGGTGACAGTACCCCTCTGTGACTTCGCAAGGGTATATTGCATACCCGTATGTACTGACGCCAGGGCGGGCAGTTTGACACATGTGATAGAGTCAGTACAACTGCATTAGTGTTATGAGCTAGGGTGGAAGTGTCAAGAAAATTAATATTCCAGGACGTATAGAACCGAGAATGGAAAGAAGCTTTCAACTGGAGGACGGCTTAACTACCTAGCTAGGTAACCCAAACCCAAGAATGCTCAGAGCAACAGATTAATGGCTCAACGTAAAGCCAGTACGATAGATACTTTTACGGAGTGAGATGTCACCCTCTCTCTTCCTTAATGTATGAACTGTGCAGTACCTGTTGGATTTCAGGGAGCTCCACGTAAGCGAGGGAAGAAATATATTAAATTCTGCCGGCGATATACGTACGAGAATTGACTATCCAGATTGATCAAGAAAAAGATCCCTACAGTCATATTGGCTTCTTATGAGCCAAGTGAGACTTTATTCTGAATGATTCTTTTCAACAAAGACCTTAGAAGCTGTTTGGTAGTAGACTGGTCCTTTATCGCACTGTCTCGGATGACGGGTGGAATCGGCAGATCGACGCAAGACATCGACTGATTCTCTACAGGTAATAAGAAGCCATGTATTACTAAGAGGATGAGATTGATTATAACATAGGAAACTCCTCACTAAGAAAAGGGGAAAATTTGAGCACCGTGCTGCTTGTGGACGTCTCTGGTGCTTCGAAGACCTCTCCCGCGCATCCTTTTGCAACGTGTACTTACAGTACAAGCGCTGCATCAACAGCCTTGCTGACGCAGGGAACCAGAGAGACCGCTGAGGCGCTAATGTGCCCATCTACGCCGTAGCCGTAAGTGTATGTGTATGTGTATGCGGAGGTGGGATGGGGATACGGAGTACAACCGACAGCTTGATCCGCGCCTCGGTGCTCTCTTCGCCGGCATCACCCTTGGCCAGGGCCTATCTCAAGCGCGTAGGTGCCGCGACATCGAAGCGCCTGCAGGCCACCTCGGCGCTGGCGGCAGCAGCTGGGAGCTGTCGCTTGTATTGCGCCCATCACGCTATATTTATTCTGTACGCCTGCTTCGCATGACACTGCCGGATGAAGTTGAAAAAGACCTTTTTCCACACATTACGAAAAAAAAAAAAGGAATTTATTCTCGGCACTTT
Source organism: Rasamsonia byssochlamydoides (assembly GCF_041956645.1). Taxonomy (NCBI): domain Eukaryota; kingdom Fungi; phylum Ascomycota; class Eurotiomycetes; order Eurotiales; family Trichocomaceae; genus Rasamsonia; species Rasamsonia byssochlamydoides. The sequence goes on along the minus strand of NW_027192508.1, from coordinate 14,869 downwards.
TAGCACCTTGACGCTAAAAGTGGAGAAGATTTTTAATTCTATGTTCAGTTATTGGTTAAAAATGATTTGGATGACTAATCATTTCTAAAAAAATGACCGTATAATTTTGATTAGAGACTCTGTAATTAGATTTTCAGCGAAAATGGCCTGAGATTCACTGTAATTTTATTTCAAGCCAAAATTGAAAATTGTCCATCGTAGCCGGGAGCATCATTGGCAAATCCGCATTCTGGAGGCGATCCAGAAGAGGGCAGCTAAAGTCATCACTATGGCTGCGGATGCCTATGACGCAGAACTATACGCCTACTCCGTACGAGGGGCCGCGTCGAAACCCTGGTCAGGACGACGCTGGTCAAAATGGCTGTATGTATATGTCTGTATAGGACGTGTGCGGTACATACATTTTGTGCTCCCTAGGTAGTCCGAACACGGCACGATTCATATGTGGCGGATATCCATACTACCTACATACAGTAACACAGCTGACTCGTGCCAGGGAGATGTTCTTTCTTTTCATGACTCTACTGGCTAAGTCAGTCATGATCGACCCTTTAACCGTAGGTATTACTGCGTCGTTCGTACCATTTCGCTTATAGGGGTCTCGTTCATATGCTTCACTTTGAGCCGTTTAGCCGGGCGACGTGAACAACCTTGAGTTAAGACAACTGAAGGGTTGAAAGAGAACAACACAAGATAAGAATGATTGGACGGCGCTTAACGTTACCTCGGACCCCATGAAACCTCCAATGGTAGTGGGGATTCTCAGATAGACGGTCAACTTAGGGTTCGGCTGTAGCGGGGAAGCCGTTAGTGCTTCCGACATGGCCAACAAAAAGCATCCAAATACTGAACCTTGGTCCCGGTGACTTTCGTGGACACGTGTGTGGAGCCTCTCCGAAGTTCTAGATGGATCGGCAGCCTGTCATAATGGCAATCCGCGTGGATAATGCAACCTCAACCTTAAGACTACTCCGTACACATACGCAGCCAAACCTGATCGAGCCAGTTCCATGAGTACATATGCGTAACGACTGCGCCGCATCTTCGGATAGAATTCCAGTGCGAGGCTATTAGCGAACGACCTATTAATTCCCTAGCCGACTGTGCCACCTCTTGGCATCGCATCAGCTCTTCTATGATTATTACTCCGGAGGTTCATATCCGTGTTAGTTGATACGAAGCCCATGTTCATATAAACTTTTATCCTTTCTCAATTCTGCATAGCTGAGGGCCGAGACAATCAATCGGCTCCTTTTTGTCGTGACTAGCGCAGCTGGCACAATACGGAGTACTTCGTACGGAGTACTCCGTAGTCTTCTGAAGCATCCCGGTTATTCAACTCTGACTGATGGTGATACCGTGATCCCTGCTCACTTCCTAGGTCCCTGGAGCCATGGACCCGGTATGCCTGCCAGCCGATCTCGTGTAACTGTGTTTCTCATGGCATCGGCTCTTTCTGAGGTGACGTTCTAACTAATTAAACCAATTTGGTGTTTTTTTTTTTGTACTGAATATGTAGATACATACTAAACTGCGTATTGCGGCGCGAACTTCGCTCTATATAGAGAAACTAGATATCTACCCTTTTTTCTACTCCTGTCATTCCCTCTTTGCCTCTGCTTACATGACTCCTTCGTCCAGTCTGCTATGTGAAGAATGGGACGTACGCTTCATTCGCTTTCGTTGACACTTCGAATCTAAACGATTCCTGTTGGTTATTGTTTTTCTTTTCTTTTCTTTTCTTTTCTTTTCTTTTCTTTTCTTTTCTTTTTCTTTTTCTTTTTCTTTTCTTTCCTTTTTTTCTTTCCTTCTTTTCTTTCGTACCTCCAACACTTGACTCAGTATGTCGGCTTCTGCACTACCTGGTGTAGACCTTTCGGCAAACCAGAATGCTAACACGTTCGGGGCCGTGATCACCCCATTCGCTATCGATGACTACCTTGTATTTGCTGCGCTGGTGAGTTGTAATCGATGCCTGTTCTATCTGCCTGCGCAGATGATTCTTCGCCAGTTCCTTTCATATGTTAATGCAACGGTTTGCCTCGTCAGTAAGTCATCTGATCCCGGCTCTGTGTATGTCATGGCTCTAATGACCGTGGTTATAGGCCTTATGTATGGTAGTGAAAGGCATCTGCAGGCACTCAAAGCCCAAGAAGTCAGGAAGTTGTGGAAGGTATTTTGGCTGCCGTCCACGAAAAGTACCAGCACTGAAGCCAAAGTCAGGTTCTTTTCGCACATGTTCAGATTTATGCCACGGCAGTGACCTGCACAAAAGCATCCATCGTGATGTTCTATCGCCGCATTTTCAATCTCCGACTCCATCCTAGCGGTCGGTTGACTTCATTAGGTAGGCTGCAGAGCCTCAGCTGAATGCAGGGGCATTGAACTTCGATGATGGAGTGGCATGGGAGGCTTTTCGGATATACAAATACGCAATTTGTCTCGTGGGTCCGTCACCCCATGGATCAATACACCAAGTGACCTCCTTCTCTCCTTCTTGCCGTCACGTATTTTGCACAATCTCGTCGCTGGTTAGTTGTCTAGAGAAATCCCGCTGTCATGACGATGGCGGTACCGATTCCTCCCCAAAGGCGTTGCTCACGGAAGAATTTGGGCCTGGCGATCTCAAGACAGTGCCATGGCTCGGCCTCGCCGCCTTGCTCGGCGGGCTGGTATGTTCCTTTGGAACAGTCGCGGTCCTCTCCTCCTCAGACGGAAAGTCGACAGCCACCTGGCCAACAGAAGGAATGCCCGTGCCACCAGCCGTCATATTGGCAATCCTGACTGCCGTGGCCCATGCCCTTCTATCATTTGCTTTTCGAGAGGGTTGTGCAATCGCTTGGTGGGTGAAGATGTTGCGAGGAGGAGATGTGGGGGATTGCCATCGGTACTGGGCATATGGTGGGAGTGCATTTGGATCCAGAACGTCGGGGAGATCGTTTAATAAAGTAGCACTGGCGTGACTGGCGACGTCCTTGATTGCTGTCGGTGGCCCCCTTTTACAGCGAGCGTCTACGACCGTGGGCCAGCTCTCGACGAAACCGGTCACGTTCTCTGCTGCAATATCGCCAGACCCATTCCTAGCAGGATTTTTTTACTGGTGTGTATATGACACAAGCGCCCGATATCAACATGTTGTCTCCAGCCTTCGCCGAGGTCGTCCGAATGTTTACCAGTCGCACTCCGATCGCTCTGAACTACACCCAATGTGAAGGCACCTGTCATGGAACCCTCATCGCACCAGGATTCGATATTAATTGTACGTACGACTCACTCCCCTACAATCTCACCGACAACCCTGGCCAAACGTACTGGATTGGTGATGCGTTTGTCGGTTTCAATGGAATATTGAATAGTGGAATCATTCAGGTCCAGATTATAAAGCCTCACCCGTTGCAGTCGGCAACCTCAGCAGGACAAATTGCAATCTACAGATAGCAACAGCCAAGTACCCAGTTGGGATCACCAACGGGACTGTGGCATTGGCATCACAATCGGTCTTTGAGAACAATACCCTTGAGCTGCAGTATCCTCCACCTGAAAGCCCTGGTAATGGGATCGTGACTTCCTTGATAAGTGGGATCCAGCTTGCAGCGCAAACGCTCTACGGAAGCAACTTTTTCTACACCACGAGTAACTATGCGATCCAATCTGAGGCTGGCCCGGTGGCCATCAATTACCTGAACTCGTCCTTCAGTGACTTGGGCCAGGTCACCATGACCTGGGCCGACCCAGCCCCGGATATTTTTATCGGCGATCCGCGAGTTGACCTTTCGCACTGCCATCATCAATACGAATGGGTCCTATTACCAGCAGGTGAATGGGACGGAGACAAATGTGGAGACCGTCTACGTTGCGCATCACCAATTCTTGTTCGCTGCGCTCGCTTTTACTCTTTTTAGCAGCTTCAGCATTGTTCCCCTGTTTATGGGTGGTGGCATCTCGGGAGGCCCGTGTCGTTCAGCCCGGTGGAGATCGCAAATGCCTTCGCGGCTCCTCTTTTCCGCGGCAGAGATAGCAACGCTGATGTCGATGGGTTGCTGAAAACGTTCGGATCTCAACGGGTTCGGTATGGTGCAGTGGCCGTCCGCCGAAGCGAGGTCTCTGAAGACCCACAGGATCCTGGACTAAGACTGGAGATTGCCGAGCAGGATTCTGTGAGCTGGCCGCTGAAAGGAGTTGCGTACAATGGATGACCCGTCGATAATTACTTGTTCTTGTTGCCTTCGTGGATATGATAGGATCATACGATTCTACGAAACAAAATCGGATGTGACGGGAGATAGCCTCTTGCTGGTCCGTTACCTGGGCCTAAGGTTAGGTCTCCAACTAGGTAACCGAACTCAGGACCTCGTCTCTCTCCGTCTTTTCGCCATTGATCACCAATAGTTCTTTGAGCTTCACCTTTTCTCTACTAAATTGTTTCCAGAGATAATCAAAAACTGGATAGCCGACCATACAGTCACGATTCAAATGACCGGGTAAACTCCTTTCCTTCAGAATTGAACAGACAAGAGCATGGTCTCAGCCGAGGAGACCATCGCGAAGTACGGTCACTTGAAGGCTTGGATCTTATATCACATGCCCAGCAGGAAGACATGGGGGCTTAGTAACGGTAATGGATCAAAGATGATCTTAGGGATGGGAAACTTGTTTCTACCAGATGGGTTAGACAAGTTATGAGCATAGACGCAGATTGTTTCTATATATTATAAATTTAGGAAGCTTTTAAGAAGCCTTAACCCCCTTTTAAAAGTCCTCCATGACTAAACAAAACCACAAAAAGTTTTATAGTTAAAAGCTTTTCATTTAGTAAGTCTCTATATCTTTTAATCAAAAATAAAAAAAATAAAAAAAATAAAAAAATCAGAGGGGTATCATATGTCAGAAATCTTCAATTAGCCAAAAGTAGACGCCATGACATCTACCCTTTTAGCTGCTGAGTCTTTCTGGTTGACATAATAAAAATTTGATAAGAGATAATCAATTGAAAAGTTCAACTTTTGCGGGAAAAACAAAAAAGCTCGGTGGCGGAAAATTTTGCGGAGGTACTACTTGGACGTGCTGGGAATAATATCGTAGTAGAGGTGCAAGACTGCAAGTCTTCCCAACGCACTTCGCGAATATGAACTCGAACCTACTCCGTTCTCACAGACCTACTCATGATTCGCGTTGGAACTGGGGAGGATATCCACTAGCCTTCTTATTAGACAGAATCTTGGATTCAGCGAAAGCCTTGTCGAACCCGGAACCTGCAGAAGTGGGAGTTTATATGATCGTGCCGTTCTGCAGGTTTGGGCAGGGGTGTACAGGCTAGGACATCCAAACATGTGGCAGAGTGCAGAAACGTTCGAACTAAACGCAAGATTGCCAGGATGTTGACCAACTTTACCCACTGGTACCTACTGTAGTACGAACTGCACCTGACAGTTCGCTCTGCACACTCCAGTATCCCCTAGCGAGAGCACAGTGCTGACGTGAGTGACTCGGATGAGCGGTTCCTTCATCGGCAATGTAGATATCTTCAGGAGAGGCATTACGGCTGGCCAATTATCAAGCTGCGTATCTGGAAAGCAATTGCCAATCACATACATTCTGGGAGACAGGAGCCGAGAGAGATCCCATGAAGTTGTACGTAGTACGGAGTAGTGCGAACCCAGTCTCAGGTAGGTAAAGAAGTAGCTAGTAAGAGGAATTGGTTCGTTTTTTTCCCTTTTTCTTGTTGTTTTTTTTTTTAAAAAAAAACAATGGACGGTTGGTCTTTTTTTAGTTTCTGGAAGGTTTAGGGAGGATAAATTCATTCGTTTCTTTTTCTCCCCTTCAATATTAAAAATGAAATTCGACATTGATTTCTTTGTTTTCTGTTTTCTTTTTTCTTTTTTCTTTTTTCCGTTTATCAACGGCTTTTCAAAGCCCGTTGGTCCCGTGTAATCACTGCCTGCTTCCTTCTATCCTCGGTACATAGAGTCGCCTTCCCAGATAGGTAGTTCACAAAATCAAGCAAGCCTTCTTCATCTTCTTCATCCGTCATCACCTGCGACTAGGGTGGAGTTGTATGACCCCAGATGTTGCATCCTGCAGTACCCCACCTGTTCGCTTTCAGACATGTTGCGAGTCGCGACTATGTGTTCTGATAGCCTGCCGCGCGTATTGTCTACTTGCTTACTCGAGAGCTCCTAATAATAGATTCAGGCATTAAGACAGGTTCATTATTCTCTTCACATCAGCAAGATCGAGTCATCGCACTTCTCACTAATACCATTGAACACACTACGACCAACACTGCCGCACAACATTGTGTTCCTACAAGCTGGCCATACAGACGCTGCATGGGAATCCGACTTCTTCGATAAGCAGGAAATCTGCCCGGTAAGTCCCTGTTGGAAGCGAACACATCTCAAGAAACTGACCTTCATGTAGCTGCCAAACCTATACACGACCTTCGAAGGCGACCGTTGCTGCAGAGAACGACACAGGATCGACGACAAGCCGCATATACTTACCACCAAGCCAACGCCAGCACACACGCTGACGACACCAAGAAGCCAATCCACGCGAGTACCACTGCTGCGGCCTACCAGCTGTCCCAACTAGGACAATGACTTCGAGAGAACCGATGCACTCGACCAACCTAGACCGCAGCACCGGCGAACCGAAGAAAGCCGCATGAGGAAGAAGAGGGTGCGTGGAGACTGGAGCAGACAACAAGTGAAGAGGAAGAGGCGAGGAAGGAATGGAAAGCGAAAAGGGAGTCATTAGCTACCTCTATGGAGTAGTCAGCAGTGACTTCGCAGCAGCGTCTGCGCTGCCATCAACAATAAACGACAGGCGGAATTGATCGCCGTGGTCATAGCGCAGAACCGACAGCCAACCTACTAGCGTCGACCATCGAAGAATGAAGACAACATGGTCTCCATCCTTCAGTGGAATATCAACCTGAGCAGACGCAGTAATGGCCCATTGCTACAGTATGAGAGAATTGCTGATTACTCAGTCATAGTGATCCAGAGACCTTAACCCATCAATCGACACCACCAACTACCCCAGCGAGGCCGCCTCTTCAAGTTTGCATGGCAGCAAGTGACGGACAAGGACCAGCCGTCTACACGTATCTAAGGGGAACCATCATGGACGGCACCAGCGTCTACAATTCGTGAGACGCCATTAGTCTACATCCGGCCTAGCAGCAGCCTGCAGATGGCTATGCACAATGTACTCCGTAGAGTAGTGTACGAGCCAAAAGCCCCGATCACACCTAGCTTTACGGCTCATTGGGAGGCACTCGATGCCGTACGGAGTAAACAAGTACAATGGCGGGAAGGAACACATCGTCGTGGAGTACATGAATCTACGGAGCACATAATCTGCAGTGGTCAGGACCGGGCGTCAAACTGTCGACACTAGCAGGATTAGGCTGGTATTACCGTGTTTGCTGCCCACGCTAGCATGCCTCGTCCACCGTACGACATCACCAGATATTATCTACAGTACGGAGTACAGAGTAGTCAAGTTCTAGAATAGTCAAGAAGACAAGCTTTCTTCACTTCCGTCGCTTATTATTATTAGAAATATTATTATTATGGGCCACCGGAACGCAGGATGCCACGACGTTAGCGAAGTCTGCACGAGACAATCTCAGACTAGTCCGAACCGTCAATTAGCGCTATGCGGATCGAATATGCCAGTGACAGCTGCAGGCAGACGGGAGGGGTTGCAGTAGTCGCTGTACAGGTCGCCCTCAAACCCCTCATTCTTATCTGATCTTCGGGAAACGGATCTTCAATAGCACCATCCTTTAATTATGTTGGTTTACGGATGGTTTAGTGGATGGCATGTCATGACTCAGAGGAATATCCCGAGCTCGAGTGCACACAACTGGAAGGACTTTGCTTTGAATGCATTGACTGGAGAAGGGCAAAGGTGTTGAACCGTTGTGCTAGTCACCTAAGGTCGGCAGACCTCCGGACGGATCAGCTAATCTGTTTCCCTTTTCAGCTGCGTGCATCTCTAGACATCAACGTTTTTCACACGCTTGCTCTTAGCTTATGAGGCTAATGCATGATGCCGTTGTATGACTTCATCACGTGTGTCAAAACTTCCCCACCGTGCTGTCAGACTATCAGTGACAGTGGATATGGGATATACTGTGAACAGCCCAACACGCTTGTCTAAATAGGAAGCTGATTAGGTGCCCAACTACAGGTAAAGGCAAAGACAAGGCACGGCGTCCGTAAAAAGCAGCAGAGAGTACTTCCATAACAGTGCATGTGGCCTTCTTGAACCTTCCCTAAAATACTGTAATCGCATCTTGTGCATTTGCCTTGTTCGGATCTGCTGCTCAACTGACTCCAGACTGTGTCTTAGAGATCTCTTCCTCTCGTCTCGATTTGTGTGATCGCTAAAGTCCAACAATGGCAGAATCTACCGAACAGAAAGAGCCCACTGGACAGAAAGAGTCGCCTGCGCAGAACGAGTCGGCTGCGCAAAAAGAATCCACCGAACTAAAGGAGTCGCCTGCACAAAAAGAGTCGCCTGCGCAGAACGAGTCGCCTGCGCAAAAAGAATCCACTGAACCAAAGGAGACATCTGGACAAAACGAGTCCACCGAACAAAATGAGTCGTCAGGACAAAACGAGACCACTGAACGAACCGAGTCCCCTGGACAGGACCAACACATCCCGACTGCCGTAGAAGTGGATGTTCAGGTTCGCAAAGTCCAATGCATTCTCTTTGCCATAACAATCTGGTTTCTAACGCGGCCTTAGGTTACGGATAATGATTCTACTTATGGAAACGAGCTGTTGGTGCAGGATTTCTACGTTTTTTGCGAGATGCAGCTGACATCTGCCAGGTCGACCTACAGTGCTTCCTTAACGTCTTCGGTCCTGGACTACCGCCATGAGAATGGCAGGCGCTACCATGGTTACCGCGATGGCAGTAAGTGCCATAGTCATCATACTTCGGGGATTAAAATTGTACGGTCTTGGACTCTTACTGATTACTATCAAAGGCTACCTCTTGCCTAATGACGAGAAAGAGTCTGATCGGCTAGACATGGCTCATGAGCTGACCCTAACGATCATGGGGAGGAAACTGTTTCTTGCACCTATTGGAGAATCACCACAGCGAGTCCTTGACCTTGGTACTGGTACTGGCATATGGGCAATTGATTTTGGTAAGTTATTCGACAGCTGGACTAGACTCCTATATTTTCCAGAGACTGATGTGATGTTGCAGCCGATCAGTTCCCTTCTGCAGAGGCAAGTGCCGCGAGTCTCCTCCCTGCCCTGGGAGAAACTTAACAGAGCCTAGCTAAGATATTTCTGTTTTCCAGGTCATTGGCAACGACCTGAGTCCGATTCAGCCAAACTTGTTAGTAAACACTCACCTCCTCTGTTGAACAAGAGTTAAAGAAAAATGCCTCGATAGGGTTCCGCCGAATGTGAGGTTTCTCGTTGACGATATTGAAGCCGATTGGGCATATGAGGACAATCCATTTGACTTCATCCATGCTCGCTACCTGTGTTACTCTATCAAGGATTTCAAGAGGTTAATCCAGCAATGTTACAAGTAAGTCAGTGGGCTAACAGCCGCCCACCTTAGCTAAGGATTTGCCTCAATGGCAAATGCTGACTTGGAGTTCAGCTGCACCAAGCCCGGAGGCTGGGTCGAATTTCAAGACTGGGATTGTTTATTAAGGTCTGAGGATGGAACCACCAAGGACACAGCAATCGAGAGGTGGTATACAGATTTCAGGGGCGCTTTTGAAAGAGCAGGCTACCCTACCAGACCAGGGCCGTACCTTGAAGGATGGTTCCGCGAAGCAGGGTTCGTGGACATCCACGTTCAGAAATACCGGGTACCAATTGGTGTCTGGCCTAAGGATCCCTATTATGTATGTGGCACAGTCTTTACCTCTGATTTCACGTTTTCAAGCATTACTAACTGCAGCTTGCACGAACTTTAGAAAAGGGTTGGAACGTGGATGTTACTACAGCTTGAGCAAGGCCTCGAGGGAGCTGCAATGGCTGTGTTCACCAGATTTGAAAACTGGAAGCCCGAGGAAGTAACAGTTTTTTCAGCGCAGGCTCTCAATGATGCCAAAAATCCGAAGATCCACTCGCTGTTGGACTTGTACGTCACCCTTGCTCTTGCTGCGTTGAGATCGAAGTTCTAACTGCTGCTTAGTTATGTGGTGTATGGTCGGAAGCCTGAAGCCTGAGTGGACCGCTGATGATGGTGATGACGATGACGGGTGGCGAATTTTGTCAATGTTTAGGGAGTTTGCAATCTGGCTTTGAAGCTGGCAATTACCCGAGACACTGAAGGTGATGGAAATCTACTAAAATGCCGGAGTTGAAGCAGAGATCGGAGTCTCTACAAGAAGATACTGAAAAAGTTTACAAGACTTAGCATAGTTTTCCGGATAATCTTTCATCTCCCCTTGTTGACTGTTTCATTCGAGGATTAAGCAGTCTACTATTACATAGGGCATTAAAAGTCCATGTTGCAAGTCTGAACGCTCAAAAGGAGACATCAACTATAAACCTGGTGATGAAGATTGCGGAAGCTCGCTCGGACGAGAAGCTCAGCTTGGATGAATCAGTATTTGCGGACAAAACCCAAGTCAAGAGAGGAGATGCTCGCAGCTGCGATTGAAAGTTGGAACAAGATTGAAGAATCTGACAGACCGGTTCTGCCGATTACGTACTTCTGTCTTGGTGAAGATTCTTTGAAAAGATCTTGCGAATTGCATCTGTGAGACCAGATTCTGGATCCGTATTCCGTCGAGTTAAATTCCTCAGGGAGGACCTTCTCGCCAGTCACTAAGGAGATTGTGACGCCGCCACGTAGCTGGCTTTCAACCATTCATGGAGGCTGGGGAATAAACTTGACCGGCTGATGATCTGCTCAGCTCGATACGATCCAATAACTTTTTCATTGACAAATCTTTTCGCAGATCTTTCTTACGTCAAAAGCACGTCGGGCTTGCCATGGAAATTGCCAAAAAAATTTCAACGATATGGCAAAGCGAGCTTGCAAGGACTTTCTTGGTGAAGTCGGTGAAATCCTTCGCGCGATGTCAGTATCCTCCCACCATCTTCATCTCGTCAGACAGTTTGTTGTATAGTTCCATCTGAAACTCTGCATCAGGGAATTCGGCTTCGGTAGCAAGCAGGAGGAAGGTCATTAAAAAGTCCTGGAAGTTCTCGTTTGGTCTCATTTGTAATTTCCAAAACTTGGCCCGGGCGATGTTCACACGGTTCAAGTCGATAAAAATAGAACCAAGGTGGTCGAAGATCTCGTCGGCGGTCTTATATCGATTCACGGAAGTCATTCTTCGTCGCGGAGTGATCAATCTTGCCGCATTGCCTCCTACTCGTGTCTGTATGTATGCGATTCGTATTGTTTCGATAGTGGCGGCGTTGACTTCGAACCTGTCCTTCATGGAGACAAGCCAGTATTCGAATTCGGGGTTCCTTCCATCGGTCAAAATTGGAGGATTGGGAAGTTTCGTTGTTTTCCGGGGGGTTTCGACAGTTAGTGTGCTCCTGGTCGGAGTGATTCCTACGGCAAGGGGAGCCGCAGCTTGCTATTAGCAATGAGGTCGTGGGCGCGGTGATTCTCGACCAGGAGAGCGTCCATTTCCTTGTCCTTGTCATCATGGCGCAACTGGAGTGCTTCCAGTTTCTGTTGTAAATCATCTGCCCGTTGCTGCGCTGCTTCTGCTTCTTCCCAACAGGCTTGCAGCTCAGCCTACAGTTGATCTGCTCAATCCAATGCATCTCGTCCATCGAGGAGGGCTTCGTTAAGAATTCGGTACATTCATTCCATGTCTCGCAATGTTTCTTGTTTGAAGTTGGAGTAAGTGAATCTCCAAGCTGGTTCTCGTGAGTCTCTTTGGGCCACAGGATTCAGGTGAGGAAGCAAAGTAACAGGTCGTTGTTCTCTAGTGTCGGGGGTTTCTCGAGTCTCTTCTGGCATCGTGCCAGTGTTCTTGGTCTCGTTCTGAGTTGCGGTTTCGTCTTGGTTCTTGATTGGGGATTCGGTCTCGCGTTTAGTTGAGACAGTTGATCCGATGACGGGTCGCGCAATGTTGGATATGGTTCGGGTCGGTGGGTTCTGGATTCAAGGTCGGGTTCGGTGGAAAAGAAAGAGAAAAAAGAAGGCTCTCGTGTGGTGCGCGAGACTGTTCCTAATGTTGGGCATGTTGCTCCAACAGGGTGTGCAGTTTCACCAGAGAGCAGAGGGTAAGCAAAGAGAAAGAAGAAGCGTGAAAGCTTTGGCTAATGTGACAGCACAGGCAAAGAGGAAAGAAGCCAAAGCTGGAGAAGGGAAGAAAGGAAAAGCTATCTACACCAGAAATGAAGGGGTTCTTATACCCTGAGCAGTCATCTATCTCAAAGGAATGTTCCAATGATTTCCCATCTCCAACCAAGTTCCCTCATATCTGTGCCCAGAAATCTCCTTCGATATCTGCTAACCTTCGTCAATACCAGGAAGTCTCCATCAATGGATCTTGCTGACAGTTCTTCCGACGAAAAAGAGCCAAGCCGTCACAGTGCACTTTACCCGGGTTACCTCTGGCTTCAGGCAAGTGTGATTGCTGCTCATTGCTTCCCAGCCAAAGCAGTACTTACAAGCGTTTGGTAACGTAGCAAGTGAAGTTACTGAAGCCCTCTCTTACTTTTGTCTATTGAACCCCCAACTCCTTCACAAACACAGTCTTCCACTCATCAATGAACTTCTCTACAAAGCTCTGCTCATAGAACGCCTCGTTGTAGTTGACCCCCAGATGCAGCTGTCCATTCCACGTCCAGACAAAAGTCAGCAGTAGCCGATTGATGACCTCAACTGCCACCCACCAATCCTCGACCTCCACTGTCGCCGCCCTGCCCTCGTATTTGTTCTGCACGTAATTGTTGATTACTCCAAGGGAGCTCAGCTCCGGGTGTGCCGGTGCCTTGAGCGGGTCCTCCGGAGGCGCGCCCAGCAAGCCCAGCACCTTGCGTACGTACTCAGCCAGGAAGCGGAGCATGTTGCGCGGCTCGTCTTTGTTCAAATCGCGCCGGTACCCTGACCCAAGGACG
>NW_027192508.1:1264-1768 GCF_041956645.1 Rasamsonia byssochlamydoides | reverse complement strand
CAATGGAATTGAAGTCACGGTTCGCGTCCAGGTCGATGCTGCACGGCAGACCCGTATGGTACAGGCTGACAGCGGCGTGCGGGCCGTTCCACGGCGCAGGCAGGTACTTGCGCAGGTCGACGACATTGAAGCCGGTGTATTTGCCGCCGCCGGAGCCCCGTGTGGCGGGATCGAAGTTGTACTGCGCGTGCGGCTGCGTGGCGACAACGAGGGCAGCGTGCGCAGCGGTGGTAACGGTTATGCCGCGCGCCTTGCATGCAGCGATGATGTGCTGGCTCAGGTCGGCGGGGAGGTTGATGCCGAAGCGCTGGCGTGCCGGCGGGTAAGGGGTTGGGCAGGGTGGCGATGGAGATGGAAGACTGGCCGGCGAGGAAGACACCCAGCTCGGCGTCCGCAGCCTGGCTAATCGCCGGCGTGACCTCTTGCGGAACCGAGGCGGCTTCATCGAGGGAGGGAGCGAGACGCACCGCTTCCGAGCCGTCAAAGGCGACATCAGCCGGCGGG
>NW_027192508.1:0-1234 GCF_041956645.1 Rasamsonia byssochlamydoides | reverse complement strand
GTCGGTGAGGATGCGGAAGAAGGCATGCTGCAGGTGCTGCAGGCCGATGCCGTCGATGCGCCAGTGTGGCGTGCGGAAGAGCAGCTCGCGGGAATGGGGCAGGTAGTAGAGCTTGAAGACAGGCGACGGCTTGAGGGTCGAGTAGAGGCTGTTGGCCGAGCTGCCTTCTGGCTCCACGATGAACGTCTCCTGCAGCCAGGCGTCGAGCGCCTGGGGCGAGGGCACCGTGTATGTGAACCTCGAGCCGCTCTCGTCGGCCACTTGCGGCGATCTGCGGGTATTGGTGGCGGAGGGCCTTCCAGGCCTGCTGCAGCTCGGTCACTGAAGGCGTGCTCTTGAGCCGGGTGAGGCCTGATATCAGGTAATGCTCCTTCTGCAGCGGCGCTCCAGCGGCAGCGATCGCGCGGTAGAACTGCTCGAGGGAGTCGAAGTCGCGCTTCGTAGCGGCCTGGCGAGACCTGCTGCCACGGCATCTTGGGGGGAGTTTCTGGTCGAGACAAAAACTGTGAGGAAATAGAGACATGATGAGAGAAGATCTCGCGCTCTTCTTGTATTTGAGAGCCGCCAAGTGGCATGCGCCGCGGGGTATCACACACTAGAGCACACCAGGTAACGATCTTCGCGGGGCTGAGCAAGATGGCGATTACAGCTGACGCTGGACAGAATCATCTCATCCACTCTGTACAGTCCTGATTCATCGCTCGCAACTTCATCATCGTCATGACTGGGCAACTCACTTAGCTGTTACGCGCTGGGTCCAACCGTAGTCGCAGATACTCAGATTGGTGGTCAGGGAAGGATCAAGTGAACCGAACAGGTTCTTCACTGTGGTCGAACAGACCGTAGACCGAACAGGTCTTGTGCCGAACAGGCGAACACAATAACAATAAGGGTCGCTGGCTTACTGCCAAAGATAAACAAGACAAATGCGACTAGGTCAGAGGCAACGCCTACTAAAGCTATACCGAGGTATACCAATAGTAGTAAGATGTCTTACTGACCCTCCAAGTAAGTATCTCATAAACGAGTTGTATTGAGCGCGATCGAAGGAAAGACTAGATACTTGAAAGTGTTCGTCCTTTTATAATTCTCCATCCGAGTCCATTTTGACGTCCTTACTATGGTCGCCCCGTTAGTTCCTGCGTCCTTTTATTTATCAGAGCCGATATGACAAATGGTGGACCATTGAATGCTGTATCCTTTTTGAACTTCTCCCATTCCTTATTTGAACCAA
>NW_027192507.1:22005-44668 GCF_041956645.1 Rasamsonia byssochlamydoides | reverse complement strand
CATCGACCTGTTCGGTCTACGGTCTGTTCGACCACAGTGAAGAACCTGTTCGGTTCACTTGATCCTTCCCTGACCACAAATCTGAGTATCTGCGACTACGGTTGGACCCAGCGCGTAACAATGCCATAGAAACTATAGAATAAAGTGATTCAAATATACCATAATTTACTAATATATAGATATATTAGAACTAAAAAGACAGTAGAGCAAATCTTAAGAAACTAATTTTTTTCTAAATATATAATAGATGGTTAAGTAATATATTAAGGAATATAAGTCATATTAATAAAACTGACCAGCAAGACATTAACTATATAGGAAGTTATAATCTTTAGAAGTATTTATTTGCCTATAGGAATAGATTGTAACGAACCCAAATCCCATTAGCTAGTAGGTCTATCTAGAAGCTATGAGGTAGTTCAGAACGAAGAGACTAAGCTGGGGGAGAAAGAAGCTATCTACGAGGTCCAGACGAGATATCTCCCAAGATTCTGCCGGTCATATGCCTCACCGCCTAATGCACCGCCTAGTTCGGACCGTCACATAGATTACTATGGATTTCATTACTAGATTACTAGAATCAGAAGATCTAGCAATAGGCCTAAGATATAATCTAATACTAGTTATTATAGATAGATTAATTAAATATGCTTGGGGTTTCATATGTTGTCCCATTTCGGATACCAGGGCTAGGGTATTTATATCACGTGATAATAACATTCAGAAAAAAAACTCTAACAGCGGCAATGGAACTTCTTCATTCGTCCACCCCGACACACTTCTCTTCTGTCCCACGAATTCGCGCTCTTCTGCAGGACAAGGGCCAGAGAGGTCACTGTTCAGAACCCCGCCTTCCAAGGAACAGCCCAGAGGCAGAGCCGCTCCAAGCCCCTCACTGTGCCTGGAGCTCCTCCTGCCCACGCCGCTCTTTTTTGTACCCGTGATTCAGACGGCCCGCCGGCCGTTATCCGCCACCACGGCGTCCCTCAAGTCCCCCGCGCTTTTTTTCTTTTCTCTCTCCCTCCGTTTTGATCAATTTGCAGCTGGTTCTGCGTTTGCACCCCACCTTAGACATTGCAGCAAGCAGACCGCGCCCTCTCTCTTCTGGTCCTCTTCCCTTGTTGCCCGCACTTACGCAACCAAAAAGAAAAATAAGATGCCGCCCAAGAAGGAGGTTAAGCAGGAGAAGGTCCTCCTGGGGCGCCCGGGAAACAACTTGAAGAGTGGTATCGTATGTGAGGACTTGCCCCCACTTCCTAAAAAAATTTTATTTTTATATTGGTATATATTCCTCATCACACGTTCATCTTACTGACTCTTTTCAGGTCGGTCTAGCGAACGTGGGAAAATCGACCCTCTTCCAGGCCATCACGAAATCCACTCTGGGTAACCCTGCCAACTTTCCTTATGCGACCATCGACCCCGAAGAAGCGCGCGTCATCGTCCCGGATGAGCGGTTCGATTGGCTATGCGAGCACTACAAGCCCAATTCGAAGGTGCCCGCTAACCTGACCGTCTATGATATTGCCGGTCTCACACGTGGCGCCTCCACCGGTGCTGGTCTGGGTAACGCTTTCTTGTCTCACATCCGCGCGGTCGACGCCATCTTCGAAGTCGTGCGATGCTTCGATGATGCGGAGATTATCCACGTCGAGGGCGATGTCAACCCAGTTCGTGACCTCAACATCATCAGCGAGGAGCTGCGCCTCAAGGATATTGAGTTCGTGGAGAAAGCCTTGGAGAATCTCCAGAAACATACGAAAAGAGGAGGTCAGACCTTAGAAATGAAGAAGCTGAGGGAGGATGAGGCCACCGTTGCCAAGGTCCTCCAGTGGCTGAAGGACGGCAAGGATGTGCGGAAAGGAGACTGGACTCCTAAGGAGGTATGTTCGTTCCTTTCTTTCATTTCTGTCTTCGATTTGCTGCATTCTATGATGAACAAGAGCAATCGCTCGACATAATCCCAGCTCGTCGAACGGCCTCGTTTTAAATCCAACGTTGAGGTCGTATTGAGATCAAGTCCCGTCTGAATCTTAATCCTCTTTCCAGTCTTCTGTCTTTAATAAAAGGTACTTATGAGAGTGACTCGACGCTGACAATGTTCAACAGGTGGAAGTGATCAATCCCTTGTTCCTCTTGACGGCTAAGCCGGTCGTATACCTGATTAACCTCAGCGAGAAGGATTATATCCGTCAGAAGAACAAGTATCTCCCCAAGGTTGTTGAGTGGATCAAGGAGAACTCTGCCGGCGATCCTGTCATTCCCATCTCCGTTTCCTTCGAGGAGAGGTTGACAAAGATGAGTGAGGCTGAGGCCGAGGAGGAGTGCAAGAGACTGGGAACCAAGTCGGCTCTGCCTAAGGTCATTGTGACCATGCGTCAAGCTCTGAACCTGGGCAGCTTCTTCACTACTGGTTCTGATGAAGTCCGACAATGGACGATCCGGAAGGGCACCAAAGCACCACAAGCTGCCGGTGTCATCCACTCTGGTGAGTAGCGATCTCTCGTGGAATCTTCCGGAATGCATAAGCTAACGGAGAGTCTACTGCAGATTTCGAGAAGACTTTCATCCAGGCGATCGTCTTCAACTTTGAGACTCTGAAAGAGTACGGTGACGAAGCTGCAGTCCGGGCTGCAGGAAAAGTCATGACCAAGGGCAAGGATTATGTCGTGGAGGACGGCGATATCCTCCTGATCAAGGCAGGAGCTGCCAAGAGCTAAATGACTGAGATGTCTGAGGGGTTTCTTATATCTATAGTCTATGGTGTAATGATTAATGCCATAGCCCTGATGAATGGGAAGGTAGATAGACATTGTCCTAATAATGTTATGATTGACTGTGGTCTGTGGCCTATCTACTGTAATCTTCAAGTTTGTTTAAATTTGTAATTACCTATGTGTAATTCGCTTGTAGATGCGTTGGCTAACAACTGAAAATGATGGGAGCACATGTATTTGTGAGCGGGACAGCCCTAGCCCTTCCCCGCGTTGACCGTCATGAGCCAAATGCGCAGTCTGTCTGCTCTTGTCACATGCCCCTCACCTGGACGTGCTTTCCGGACAACGCGAAGCTTGCATAGATACTGTCACTGCATATCATAGGCCTTTTTCTTCTTTTCATTGCATATTACTCTGGCACCAATAATCCTGTGATGATACCCTTTTAAGTTAACAGAGAGAGCTAGCGGCATCGAATCACCTGTTGCATCATCCCGCGCAACTTCTATCCCAACGCGTCTACCGGAACAAGATCAATCCTATACCGGACCAGAGCAGAGCAGAGCCAGAGCTGCGATTGGAATTTCCATTGTCTTTGTCTAAGACGGACGGACAGTCAGACGGGCTAGAATTCGTCTAGTCTAGTCGTCTCCGTCCTTTGTCAATTCTTCTTGCATTTTTCTTCAGCTATATACACTCAGATTTGAGAAGCGAAAATGTTTAAGAAAGAGTGAGTGGTGGCCATAACCACTGACTTTCTTGCATATGCCCATTTCTCGAAGATTCAAGCCTGTCAAGCTGAGCCGTGTCTCATCTCCGTGCAATCAATGCATTATTATTCAATCAGTCAACTCCATACTAACACGAGGGATCGATCTATAGTATACAACCCGGCCCTCGGTCCAAGGTCAAGTCCTCCGTCCAACGAGGCCTCCGCAACAAGTTCGTCGAGACATACCCGGGTTTCGAGCCGTATATCGATGAGATCATTCCGAAGAAGGCTCAGCTGGAGGCTGTGAAGCTGTACGTACATACATCCTCAATCAAACAATCCAACAATTCAAAAATTTTTTGGTTGGTAATGCTAATTTTTATGTTTCTGTGAAAACAGCCCCGACCGCGTCACCCTCTACACAATCGACACAAACCCCATCTTCTTCCAACCCTTCGACGGGCCCCCAATCCCACACTTGCGGCTCCTGCACGCCTTCCCCGACGCCCTGCCCCGCCTGCGCATCGACCGCGGCGCCATCCGCTTCGTCCTCTCTGGCGCGGCGCTGATGGCTCCGGGCCTGACGTCCGCAGGCGGGTGGCTACCGGACAAAGAACACGCGATAGAAGCCGGCACGGTGGTTGCCGTGGGCGCAGAGGGGAAAGAGGAAATCTGCCTCGTGGGACCGCTGAAGATGGGCACGGAGGAGATGAAGGAGAAAGGTAAAGGGGTGGTTATGGACGAAGGGCATTATTTGGGGGATGGGTTGTGGAGGATACATTTGGATTGATCAAAAACCAAATGGATGTTGATTCTTAAGCTATGAATTTCAAAATATATTTTAATATAAAATGGAAGAAGTTATTTATTTCTGTTCCCTTTTCCGCTCCAGGAGAGTCCGACGAGATGGGTAATAAAAGTGATGAGCGGAGGATCCCATTTATAGGTATGTACCTAGGTATTCAAATCAATCAAAGGTAGATCAGTAGATCATGATAACATGATATGATATGATTGATTGATGGTCCCTATTATCATCGTCATATCACTGCCCCTTTTCTCTTTGGGTAACCCTTCTCTTGAAATTTTTTTTCACTCCCACTCCTGACCAAATTTCTTCCCAAATTAGATTCGACTACCAAATAATATATTAAATATAAGTACCGACCACGATCACACACAAACACACAGAACACAACGTCTATATACAGAGCATGGCAAAGGAGTCAGACGGGGGTTAGAGAGACAGAGAGAAGTAACGAGCAGGGCAGCGGTAGCTATGTATGTAATTCTAAGCCGCAGGAGAATACATTGCAGAAGAGTACTCGTCAACCCCGCTGCTTCCACCAGGACTCAGTCCTTCCGAAGTAGTCGCTGCGTCGTCGTCAGTCCTGGACCTGCTCGGGGATGTCCCTGCGGTAGTACCGCCAGAAGAGATGTCGCTGCCCTTCCGATGTCGACGATGTCCGCGATGCGGAGAAGGGGATGGTATTGGGAGGGTCAGACCCAGTCCCTTTACGCCAGCAGCCGTGCTGGGTCCGTTGGCATCATTTGCTTCACGTCGGATGCCTACTCGTTCGATCGTCCGGCGGAGCAAGTTCCCAGAGCTATCGAGAGCGATCAGGAATCGCGCGAGTTCCGCGCAAAGATCCCAGTCCCCTTTCTGCGACGCCAACCCGAGCAGACGCACGGCGTAGTCCTCAATCCTGCTCTCGCTGCCTTCCTCCTCTTCATCAAGCGCTTGTAGAACGAGAAGGTAGCCAGCCGCCGTCTTGAGGGACCTCAGTCGCAATGCCTGCTCGAAGAGGTCCTTGGGAGGTGGGAGGTGAGCGAACAAGGTCCGCCAGGCCCGGATTTCGTTCTTCCGCGTGCATTGAACGACAATGTCGAGAAAGACATCTGCTGGCAGAGAAGCCTGCAGAAATGAGATCACCGATGGGAGAAGAGATGGCGATGCCTCAGCTGAGTCGACCGGTTCGTCCTTGCTTTGACGGTCTACTGCTTCATCCAAAACATGATGAAGGAGGATCTCCAGAGCATGGGCAAAGTACGAAAGATGCGAGTAATAATGCGAGAGGGACAGAGCAGACGGAATGTCAAGATTAGCAAGATTATGTCGTAGGAAATAGGGAAGGAACAGATGTGTCTGAAAGACGAAACATGTCAGCCTGCATTCAACACTAAATGCCAGTTGCTCGACTCACCCGAATGGCGAATTTTAGGATAGTAAAAGTAATATCCCGTCTCTGTATCATCTCCGACTCGACACCAAGTATTATACCCTTGTTGAGAAGGACCGACAAAGGATAGAAGTCAACCGGAACAGGAAGAGGTTTCGGGACCTCATCTCGCCGCAGAATATCCTGCACGTCGTTCCATGCGACGAGGTCCTTTCCGCAAAACATCCAGAGCGAATCTCTCAGGGATTGGTTGGTCTGTCTCAAGGCAACTTCGGCCGATGGACTCGGAGGCAAGGATTCATCGGCCGGTGGCGCAAAATTGAACGACAGCTGGTCGCGCATCAGAATGTAGTATTCTACATCCTGGGCGACTATTCGCATGTCGTATCTCAACTCGCCGCTTTCAGACACGGTCGGTTGCAGCAGGACGAGATTTCCATCGACTAAGAGAAGTACAGAAGCCACCTTTACGTCCTGGGATGGGTCTCCATTTCCTGTTATATGTTAACAAGATTCAATGTACAGGAGAGGCATCCTACTTACGCAGTTGCTCTTCCGGCAAAATCCAACTGATGGCGCGAACTCTCGTAGGTGCACGGACGATTCCATGGAAAGCTATCTGACCAACTGGTACAAGCGACACGCTGGACTGCATAGAGTTGATCACATAGTGATACAGTATATTGTCGTAGGTATAGACAAGCAGGGAATCTTCCCCAGAAGGACCGACGAAAACCGCGGGCGAAGGCAGATATTCAATATGTAGGATGCTGTTGTTGCTGAGAGGCAATTCTCGGGAGTATAAACGGAGCTGCAGCGGTCAGCTCTCAGTATTGTTTCAAGATCAGAGAAGAGGTCATGAAAATACCTCATATGATCCATTACTCTCAATGGCCGTAATCAAAATATGTCCATACCAGCACATGCCACCCCGTACGGCGAATGAATTTTCTGCCTTCGGATCTTCAAATGTCTTCCAACGTCCGCTGCTGACACTGTAATGCGCAAGGCCCCGTCTTCCAGCAATGGCGACATATCGTCCATCCTGAGAGACAACACAAGAGCGGATTGGCCACTGTGCATGGAGATATGTAGGTGGATACTGCGCATGATGCCATAGTGAGTCCTTGCCTGAAATCGTCATAAGATCAGGTAAGTCGTGCCCGCGATACAGAATAATTTCGGTACCAGTTTGCAAGAGAGCCCTAGCTAAGTTTGCGGATGAGTAACAGCCTGTCAATGCAGTGCGCGCCGTTTCCAAGACCCATAGACGACGATCATTCCGGCCGGCGAGGATCATGTCGGATCCTCCACCTATCCAACACCCCATTGAGACCCCTGTCAACCAATCTTCGCCATTGGATGCAGC
This sequence comes from Rasamsonia byssochlamydoides, assembly GCF_041956645.1. Taxonomy (NCBI): domain Eukaryota; kingdom Fungi; phylum Ascomycota; class Eurotiomycetes; order Eurotiales; family Trichocomaceae; genus Rasamsonia; species Rasamsonia byssochlamydoides. The sequence goes on along the minus strand of NW_027192507.1, from coordinate 37,690 downwards.
CATAGAACGATCTACTGGAAAGCTGCTGCCTCCAGGCTTGCCGAAAACACTCCAGTTCGCCCAACCGCGCTCATAACCAGCGAAAAAGCAATACCCGTCCGGCGAATAACTTATGAACGTCAACTCTCCGGTAGCAGCAGTTGAAGCTGGTGGCTGGACTTTATGTGAGAGGACAACGTTTCCCACATAGTCCTTGGCAGTGTAGACAAGAATATCGCCGTTAGCACAGCTGACGGCAAGCAGAGAAAACCGCGCGTTGACCGCAGCCTTGATCGCTTTCTGGCCATCATTTTCAGGCCTGTGAAAGCAATAGCCTTTAAACAATTTCCCCGTGTCTTCCGGTTCGCGAGCAGTTTCAGGAACTCTCTGCACGGAGTACGCATATCCGTCACTAGTCACCCAAATCAAAAGGCTCATCGCACGATCGTAGACCATTTCAACAACAGTCGTCTTTTTGGATACATCCAAGATACGGCTCAGTAGCTCCGACGTTGTTTGGGTTCCGTTCTTATCAGGAGTCCACCGTATGCACTGAAGAGCAGCCGGTTTCACAGTGGCCACAATAAGCTCGCTATCTAGAGCCAAGGCCTTGCCAATACCAGACTCCACCTTGATTGCCATTCTAAATCGTATGCTAACATCCCGGATGCCATTAGAATCCTCACCACCAAAGTGACGAGCCAGCTGCTGACGGCGATGAGGGTTCGAGTGGTCGAAGCGATGCTGGTAAACTCGAGTCTTTGGGTCTGAAGCGACGGTGTAGGTAAGAAGATATCCGTAAAGGGTCTGGGCGACAAGAATGGTCGAGTCGGGGTGCATGAGAAGAGACACATTAGGACCGTATATTTTGAGCGATGTTGACGAGCGAGCAACGGCGGCCGCAACAGCTGTAGGCTAACAATCAGTCAATATAAAGAATATCGTCAACGACAGAAGGTCATTTACTTTAGTCTGCCAAACTGCTATTGAGGACTCCGTCATTGTCGCAAAGAGATGGCCACTCCGCGACACGCAGAGCCCTTTGATGGGCTCGTCCACCCACGCCGTGGACCGGTTGCCCACATGTGGTCTCTGCGAGGGTTCATCTGAAGGCTTTTCTCTATTTAGGGAGACCTCATCCTCGAACTCTTCATCCTCACCGGACGGGGAGAACGCAATACCAGGACCATTGACTGCGTAGACCCGGGGTACTCCATTGGGCCAGTACATGGCTCGACGCAGGTATGTCACTGAATCTGGTAACGAAGCTCACATTGGGTCATCTCCATGGGGTGGGAGACGTTATTCGGTGGAACATGGGGCAGGTGAAATCCGACTGACTGCCATGTTCATCAGATCGAGGCCGTAGATGTTGAGGTCGCGTTGTCGATCGAGTAGCTGGAGCTCGGGGACGCGAGGCTGCCGGCGGAATCACGTGTTGATACTGGACCGCCGAAGCGTCTAGATCAACTGCCTACTGCATGGTCTCCGCGCCCCGCATTGATTTGTTTCTACTGAGACGACAAGTTACAGCTCTGTCAATCATCGGCCTGGCACGGTAATTGTCGGAAGCAAGAACGCATTTGTGAGCTCTCATGGTATGTTATCTCTTTCTTTATTTTTTTTCCCAACTCCTTCTGTTGTGTTTCTACAAGCTAATTGTTGTTGTACTGTTAGGCGCCATCAGAGTCGAAGAAGCGCTTAGCGCTTGCTATCATAGACTTTTTGGGGACCAGTCTCAAGGATGGCACCCTGACGGCTGATGATGCCGAGTCCATCGAGATCGCGCAGAACTGTATCGCGGAGACTTTCAAAGTCGACCCGTCCGACAAGGCCGCTATGGAGGATGCCCTGGGCGGACAGTCTCTGGCCACTATCTACAGCGTGTACGAAAAGCTCAAGGGCAAGACCTCTGGTGCGGCAGCTGGAGCTGGTGCCCCCAAGTCCGGGGAAGAGACGAAGCCGCCCAAGTCGAATGCTACTCCGGAGTCTGACAAGCTGAAGTCGGAAGGAAACGCAGCCATGGGCCGCAAGGAATATGACACCGCTATCAAGCTGTATACGCAGGCACTCGAAATCGCTCCTGAGAACCCTATCTATCTCTCCAATCGGGCAGCGGCGTATTCCGCCTCGGGCCAACATGCCAAGGCTGCCGCAGACGCAGAGCTGGCCGTGTCCATAGACCCGAAATACGCGAGGGCGTGGAGTCGATTGGGTCTTGCCAGGTACGAACTGGGAGATGCCAAAGGCGCTGTTGAGGCGTATGAAAAAGGTATCGAGGCCGAAGGGAATGGCGGTAGCGATGCGATGAAGAGAGGTCTTGAGACTGCTCGGAGGAAGGTGGAAGAGATGAAGAGTGCAGAATCCGCGCCTGCGGAAGAAGTTGACAACGCTTCTGGATCGTCCCGAGGAGGTGCGGGTGGCATGCCCGACCTTTCTTCTCTGGCCGGCATGTTCGGTGGCGGACGAGGCGGCGGTGGTATGCCGGATCTGAGCTCGATCATGAGCAACCCCATGTTTGCGAGCATGGCACAGAACTTGATGAACAACCCCGAGATGCTCAACAACCTCATGAGCAATCCTCGTTTGCGGCAAATGGCCGAGAACTTTAGCAGGGGTGGCGGTTTGCCAGACATGTCGACCCTCATGAGTGACCCCTCGATTGCTGAGATGTGAGTTGATACCTTTATTACCAGAGAAAATTCCGTTCGTGACTAATTGAACAATCATGAATAGGGCTCGAAACATGATGGGCGGTGGTGCCGGCCGGGGAGCTGGCCGGTAATTTCGATCTTTGGTCATTCTGGACGAACAATACAACCTATCTTCTATGATTTTGAAGTTTAAAAAAAGACTTTTACCATGTCGATGTATCAAACCCTTGTGCTGCTGCCCCTTCTTTAATAATAGTACCTTTCAATAGAACGATTTATGGATTATGGATGTACTACGTAAAGCACAGTTCCGGGCAGCCGTAAGGTTTCATTATTCATTCTTGCAAATACAATTGGTATACACATTTTACCTGCGGAAGCTTTGGATATTTTTCGTTGTATGTATATGTATACTTTTCTCTCCATTGCAACGATCCTCCTATTTACAGCTGTCACCTTTCCAAGACAGGAAGAACAAGTCACCCCATCATACCTGCCTGTTTGATTTGCCAGCAAAAAAACTCTCGAGGCAGTAAGTAGCAGATCCAGATCCTGCCATCGAACAACTGTCCAAACTGACTTCACGCCCGGCACAGCCAAGATAGTGTGAGGGGAAAAAGAAAGAGAAGAACGAAAAACAACATGGCAAAATCCTGCCAGCATTCACATCGGCGACTTTTAGAACGCCTGCTACAAATTCCAAAAGATGAGGGGAGATTTGGTGTGATTGATCGTGTCCAACAAATCGACAAGAGAAAATAACCCCTGAAAAGTCCATCAAAGCCGCCCTCTGACGGCGCGAACCCCAAAATGTCTGACAGTCGAACTAAGACATGTACCGGCGTGGCACGTCATATTTGAATGTGTGAGAGATGCTGCTTCCCTCAACCAATGCCGCAGGCGTCGAACGCGCTTCATATTCGAAGGCTCCCATAATTTCATTCAAAGAATAAAGTTGCTGGCATAGCGTCACAACAGACAATAGTTGGGCCATAACATACATGAGAAGGGAATATCCGACTAACCGGGGGAAAAAAATAAGAGAGTAAAAGTATAGAACAGCTGTGACAAGATACTCCGTCCCAACCTAGGTCTAATATGCATATCGGATATTGTACAACCGTTATAATTAAAACACTCAGAAAGAAGAGGAAAGGTGCTGGTGAATCACGAGAGACCGCCGCCGACGACGCGGAAGGCGAATTTTGTTCGGGACAAGTGGCTCTCCATAGCCCTTTAAATATAATCTCTTGCAGATTTTTGCAGCTCAATCATTCTCCACCCCCTGGTCTCAGGGTTGTTGACGTCCTCTGGTATTCTGGTGACACCAATGGCGTAGGTGACAAGCTGCACCTTGTCTTCCATTCCGGCAGCGAGCTCGTTGGTCTTCGCATTTCTGTAGACGTGAACTTCTTGGGTGCGGCAGGTAACAACGAAGACGGGGATATCACCGGGCTCCAACATGCGAGCATGGGAAATATCAACGTGTCTGATATCCAGGATACGGCCATCGGACTTGAGTCCGGCATGAATATATTGCTGCATCAAGGCCGAGTACACGTGAAACTGCGCGTCCGAGAGCCAGAGTTTGAGAGTCTCAATGTCGCCTTTGACATAAGCGTCCAAAACTTCCGGGAGGATATATTCGCGCATCTCCCGCAGGAATGCCTCGAGCTGAAAGCTGGGGTCCATTTCACGGAACTTTTTGACGACTCTCGCCGTTTCGTTCTCAGCGAAGAACCCAGCAATTTTGTCTGAGATGCTGCGAGCGGTCAAAATCAAGGGGTTGTCGGACTCATTGTAAGTTTCCTTCAGAGAGAAGAGTTTTTGCATCAAGGGATTGGTATCCCGAAATTCGCGCCACGACTCTTTCCATGCAGAGTCCTTGTGAACAGTAAGACTTGTGCCCGCGCTGCAAAAAAAAAATCGGTCAGTAGGCAGCTTCGTACTGCTGAGAAATAAACACTTACTTTGGGTCTGCCTCCATCTTTTCAACCTTGGTTGCACGCCCTGCCTTCAATTCATTCTGTTCACGGAGCTGTCTCTGTCGGCGACGCTCCTCCTTTTCGATCCACCCACCATAGCGGGAGCTGCTGCCGTCATCAATTGCCTCCTTGACACCGCCAATCGCGGTCTTGTAAGCCTGAGTCTCTCTGACTGGTCTCGTGATCTTCTCGATCCCCCTGCCGGTTGCCGTGACTCCCTTTCGGATCCCCTTCACGACAGGAGTTTCCCACGTCCAAGCCGCGCCCTGGCCTATTGCTCTTCCAGTTGACTTCAAGACGGAGGACGTCTTAGACGAAGCAACGCCAGAAGCAGCTTCGTAAGCGGCGCGGGCTCGCTTCACGGACTCGCTCTCGGTAAACTGATGTGCAGAGGATGCGAGAGCCTTGGTGCCCTCATTCCACTCCTTCGACTTTTTGAATTCAGATCGCAACGTCTCCGTGAAGACCTGCCACGGCGTCTTGTCACCATGAGGCGGCGGAGGAGGGGCATTTTTGCGTTCGTCCCGCGACTCCGAAGTGTCATCCGACTCAGGACCCGAAGAACTAGACTTTCCCGCATCTTCTGTCTGGGACTGTTGTTTCTGTTGTTGCAGGCGAATCGTCGCCGAATGAAAAGATCTTCTAAAAGAAAGAACATCCCATGTTGACAGCTGAGGAGTTGCAGACACGTCCTTGTGTGGCGAACACGATTGAGCTTGGCTCAGTAATCTGTGAAGTGCAGCAGCATTGCCATATGCCGTTCGTGGCCCAAAGGCCTGACTGTGGAGAACAGCAGCTGTCCGTACTGCGGACGGAGCGAATTTTACTGCGGAAATCATGCTCGGCAGAGATATGAGGATGGAAAGGAAGATAGAAATCGGGTAGTCAGACCCTTTCGAAAAGCCCCTCTGCGAAACCGGGCCTACCCGTCAGAAAGAAGGGGAAAAAAAACAAGAGAGCTGGAGCTGAGGGCGTCTGTCGTGTCGAGCGAAGGAGTGGTGGCGGAGAAAATGTTCATCCTGCGCCAAGACCGAAAAGTCGGCCTCGCCTTTCCGGTCCGGGGTCAAGATTTCCCTGGGTTAGACCTCACCTGTCCTTGTCTTTGTCCAGGCGGGTTCCACGACGACACAGCCGGTCGTGTGCTGTCTGGGTCGTATGCGAATTCAATTGATCCGCTCGACTTAATTGCTGGTCCTCAATTTGAGCTTTTCGCGCCTCCCTTCGCCCTGAAATCTACACTACTCTTTTCGCTGTCAACCACCGACAGCATATTCCCCACAAGATGAAGGCTCGACTATGGAGCGCGCTGGCAATGGCAATGCCATTGCCTTGCCGTGGATGCCAGCAGCGGCTCTCTCACTTCCAGATGGGACGGACATTTTCCTCCTTCCGGCAGCTCAACGCATCAACCCCGTCGTCGAGAGACAAGGGCCGCGAGATTGAGAGGCAGATCTTGGAGACGGGGAAGAAGGAATCATCGGACGAGACTTCGCCTCTGGCTGCCATCACAAAAATGATGAAGGGCGACACAGCTCGGACGACTCAGACAGTCACCCGTGACTATTCCCGGATAGCCGAGAGCCTGGAAGCAGAGATGATCAAGCATCCGTATGCCGACCGAACTCCTCCTCACCACCTGCACATCTATGCCCACAAGCACAATACCATCATCACTCTTACGCGACCCAACGGGAATCCAATACTGTCCATGGGGTGCGGTGCCCTGGGATTCCGCAAATCGCAGCGGGGAGGTTACGATCCCGCATATCAACTATCGTCACATGTCTTCGCACAGATACAAGAAAGGGGTCTCCTCCTTGATATTCAACGATTAGAACTCGTGTTTCGTGGATTTGGGCCGGGCCGGGATGCGTTCACCAAGGTCTTGTTGGGTAATGAAGGTAAAAACATCCGGGGCTTGGTTACACGAGTTACAGACTCCACAAGGATCAAGTTTGGTGGCACGAGGAGCAGGAAGGTTCGCAGGCTTGGTTAATGGGACTTGTTTGGCATCCTTTGGCCATATTTTACGAATGTTCTCCTGGATGCTCGATGCGTGGAGTGGCCTTCGACATTCGCTTTTCATGCATTGCCAATGTCTTCAGAAACGGGCCTGACCACGGGATCTGAGATATGTGGTTCATTCTTATAGTGGTGTGCTATGAGGGACATCTAAGCATGGGAAGAATCAACGCCTTCCTATCCAGTCTATGTTTCTTATGTCAATTTGACTACTTTTCATGTAATATACTAGTCGATTGAATGGATGGTGTTTGGGTGTTTAAAGTTGCAGAAACTTTGGTGCACACACACATATATCTGTAATTTCACTGTAGCTATCAGTGAGGTGTTGTTGATCATTGATTCATCCATGCTTGATGGCGAGAGAGACGGACGTCCTCAGGCCTTCCTAATGTAGACTAGCGTGGCATGTGAACTGAAGGCCGCCTGAAGAGGTGAGAAGGACATTATTATTATATTATTCTGCTCTCATCATCAGCTCTGCGGCTCACGATATTTCTTTTTCGGATCATCTGTGACCTCTCAAACCCATGCGCTCTTTAACGATCGGTGTCTGAATTCCTTTCCGATTTTCATCGCTGCTGGTCCCGATCTAGCTACCCTCATCCGGATCGTACCGACGGTGCATGCGGCGGAGCTGCTCTCCAACCTTGCGGGCAGCAACGGAGCAGCGCGAATCTCTTTTGAACCTGGCTAGGCGCGGCTTGATGAGCTCTTGTGCTTTTTCGCCGGGCCGTCCAATGCTGTTTGGATGCACCCATTAAATCCTTTTCTCCGTGCCTTCTTCCGAAGCACTGTCCCGGGACAGTGCCTGCCTGTTGAGAATCATGTATGCGCTGCATCTCATCATTGCGTGAGCACGAACCCATCTTTTTGACTGTCTGCTGCTAGGTTCTGCTGGTCCCGACCACCGAATCGCTGATCGGATCCCGGGATCGAGACTCCAACCTTTATTATACCGACCTCGTCTCTTCCGAAGAATTCCTTGGGAGCCATGTGCTGCGAATACCGAATCCGACGGGGCCTGCGAACAAGAAGGATACCTCAAATGTTCGCGATACCCGGGGGAAGGCCAAACAGGTTACCACCGCCAATGGACGTACCGTGATAATAAAGGAGAATTCTGTTTACAGCAATAAAGGTAGACTGCGGTCAGGAGAACGTCGGTCTTGCTCGACGCTAACGCATCATCTTGTAGGCTTCAAGTCTCTCAGCCAAGCCCAGCTCCTCTCCGATGTTCTTTATTATACACCAAACAATGACTCACAACCATGGCTTATCTACTATATTTCCAAGCCCCTGGTGGGTTCCTTCGATCCTGGAAAGATCACCCCTGCTGTGCTTCCCGGAAAACTCCCGCCCAAAAACGCATCGAAAACCGACAACCAGAGCGATGGAGAGGCGACTGCGCCTCGCAAAAGAGATATCAAGACCTTCGGAGAACTGCTGGCCAACTTTCCCATGATTGCAAGACAGATGCAACCGGGCCTGGAGAGACTCTTTCGGGAGTTTGGCAAAGAACTCGGCAAGCCATTGCCGCCTCCTCCATCTCAGTTACCGCCAGAGCCGGCCAAAGATGAGGAGACGCAATTCAAGGACGAAATTGCCCAACAAGAACGACTTCCTTTCAATTCAGAGGAATATTTTGAGGACGATGAGGATCTCATGCGACGAAGTTTAGAAACAGCAGTTACCGCTGCAATTGATCTCTTTCGTCAAGTGGACAAACAGCAGCTCTCTCTCCTGGGTGCCACCACCGACCTTACTGGTCCTGTAGTGGAGAGGCTTATCGAACGGTATGTCGCGGAACAGGTACACGAATCGCTATTGTTCCCCCGGTTATGCAACTTTCGCCGAGTGGAAGATGCCGAACTTGATGCGCGGATTCGACAGATGGAGAACATCGATGTCTCCCAGGTTGGAATGACCATTGAAGGAGGCCGTAAAGGCAAACAAGAACTCCTTCAGCGACTTGGGAAGGGGGTAGAAGAATTTCGAAAGATGAATGATGCAAATTGTCCACAAGATATGTTGGAAGTCCTGCTGGCCACCATTAAGGCTGTAACGATTCCAGAGTCCAACGATGATATGAATGCATCAACATCTGAGAAGCATGCTTCAAATTTGACTGTCAATGCGGATATGTTGGTGTCACTCCTCCTCATTGTAGTCATCAGATCGCAGATACGCCACCTCCAGGCGAGGCTCCTATACATGCAGCATTTCATTTATGTTGACGATGTTGAAAGTGGCGAGATGGGCTACGCTCTAAGTACGTTCGAAGCTGTTCTTACCTATTTAATGAGAGATTCTGCCGGACTCAGAAAGGCCAGCGCGCGTAACAAGCGTTTATGGCACGCGACAAAGACCGGTAAGATTTCGGAAATGAAGGCTGTCTTGGAACCAAATGGGTATGAAGAGTCGCTGGACGATGTAGCTCCCGAACTCGAAGGGGCAGCAACAATGCTGCGGACGAGCGAGGGGCACGAATCCGAACCTCTATCCATTAGATTTGCGTCTGCGAATGGGAATTCATCGGAGGTACACGCAGAACCAGCTTCAACCGAGGCATCTTCAGAGACTCCTTCTTTGGCCCATGTGTTTCCTTTTCAAACTTGGGCAGACAATTCGCCGTCTCCCGAACATGCACCGCGGCCCCCAAAGAAGGTGTCTATGGACGTTAGCAGCTTGTCAGGATCATCTGCTATTTCTCAACTATCTCGAACGACGACTATCGGATCGACCTTAAGCGGACTGGAAGGTGATAGCTCAATTGAGACCCTGACAAAAACGCAGGATCCTGCTGGCGATTCCGTGCCTATGATGGCTGTGGAAAGCCGTCAACCCGAGGCCCTAAAGTATCTCCTCAGCCTCCGAGATTATTATCCACTGGAGTTCATCCTCGAAGACACTAACCGCGATGGCACTACACTACTCAGTGCTGCTGTGCAGCATGCACACGCCGAAGTAGTGAATATCATCGTTGATTTTCTCTTTCGAGAAACGGATGAACGTACAATCGCTGCCTACCTTGCCAAACCAGACATTCGAGGACGGACAGTTGCACATTATCTCTTTAGTGCGCCCTACTTAATGTCTAGACTCGGTAATTTGCTGCCGTGGCGACAAAAGGACAAGCACGGCCAGACACCTCTCTTTGCGCTTTGCAGGTCTTACGATCATCCGGACTATCAGTGCATGGTGAATGAAGCTCTTACGGCGGCGCAGAAGGCCCAGGGTGACGGCAAGCCTCTTCGCTTGGATGATCATGTTGATCTGAAGGGCAACACTCTTCTTCATATTGTCAGTGATCCGCAAATCACACTCCGGATTCTCCAAGAGAGTGATTGCGATCCAAACGCGACAAATGATAAGAAATTCACGCCCTTGATGATGGCAAGCAAGTATGGCCGTGTGGATCAGATGCGAAAGCTTTTCGCCGATCCGAGGGTGGATATTCATATCAAGGAGAGTCGCGGCCTGACCGCCGTCGAGCTTGCTAAGGATGATGAAGTCCGCAACCGGATCGACGATTTGATTCTCTTCTTAAATCCTCCTCCCCCGACTCCCAATGATCACTCAGGTCGCATTACAACTGTAGTCCGTTCCTTCTTCGTCGAGGACGCCACCGTGCGTTTCATATTGAAGTCCGGCGCTCCCGTGCCACCCGGCGACCCTGCGAATGCAGCCTCTCCACCGGGGATGGCCACCTATACGGTCACGACTTGTCGACGCACCTTTGCCGACTTTGAGAATCTAGCGAAATGGCTATCAGTTGAACATCCAGCTTCCTATATGCCCAGCATATCCGAGGGTCGAAACCCGTTTCAGATCCATTCGAAGCCATCGCGCGCCGTCCTACATGACATGCAAGAAAACCTCGACCAGTTTCTGAAGATCCTCCTTGCGCACCCGACGTTTGCGACACACGAAATGCTCTGGGAATTTTTCCTCGTGCCGGAACTGCAACCCGAGATGATGGCGGATCGATCTCGTCGGAAGGCATCAGTTCTTTACGAGTCCATCTACGACGATTATGAACCGGTTACTCCGGAAGGGATCAAGGATACCGAGCAATTTGTGTCGCATGCTCAGGATATGGTTCGTGCTGTTCACGCCAACACGCGAAGTGTGATCCGGCGCGGCCATGCTCTGCAGCATGCGGCATCAGATGTGGGGGATGCCGCGATGCTCTGTTCATCGGTGCTCTCGACACTGCAGGAGCCGACAGATGCTCTTCCGGGACGATACGTTGATGCATTCTCTCGCTATGCGGCTGCAATATCCACGTCGTCATCCGACTCGTCCCCTCTCATCCAATTCCTCACGACCATGACCGCGGTGCAGAGTACGACGGCAGCGATTTTGGATGCGCTCGCCCGTCCCACCCGGCTCATCTACACCCTGGGATCTACCAACCGGAATCTCTCACGGTCACGATCGTCGCTGATCTCGTCGTCCATGCCTCGAAAATTCAACCTCAACCTTCCTGTTCTGGAAGAGTCCAGACAGAAGACGGTCCGTGAGCTGGAGCAGAAGATCAAGGAGACCGAAGCGCAAGCCTCGCGCCTGGCACGGGAGATCTCATGGAACAAGGACGTCGTCGTCGGCGAACTGGCCGGATGGACGTCATGGCGGGAGAAAGTGGGGAGAGACGCGATCCGGTCGTTTGCGAAGGCGACCCTGGTCGGGGAACGAGAACGTGGTCGACGACTGGAGCGATGTTTGCGAAGCATCAAGGAACTGTCGAAGCAGACCCCAACAAAACGGGATTGGACTTGAGAAGATGAATTCATGCGGGACATTCACCGCTGTGCATGCCTCCATAATAGTCTGTTCTGTTCTGTTATCCTTCTCGACACCCCTTTCTCATCTTATCCGTCACCATCGATCATAGATAGGATTCTTATTCCGATTCCGCTTGGACCTAGGGCAGTCAGTCAGTCCTGGTTTGTATTACATATTAGTGATCAATAATAGATAAACTATTTAACTAGGTATTTTATTTTATTTTATTTATTGGATATTGTTATTTATTAATTAGTAAATTAAAGAAAGATAGACAAAAAAACGAGGCCCTTTTCCTCTTCCCTTTTTTTTTTCCCACTTGACTACCTACCAATGTATTGTATATATTTCACGTAAATATACTAATAAATCGTAAAGTTCTCTTTCTATTTGTATACTTTGTTGTTTATCTATCTATTTACAGACGACAAAAGGAAGGACCTCATCATGAATGGGTATGAGTATGGGTACGGGTATGGGTATCTTTGTACCTTTCTTCGAAGATGAGAACGAGGACGAGAACGGAACCTTTTCCCATCGAGCTGGAACTTTTGGGAAAGCAGATCATGATGAAGAATCGATGATGAAAGAAAAAAGAAGAGAAAAGAAAAAGAAAAAGAACAAGAACAAGAACGCCATAATTCCAACCAAAGCCGAGTCCAAGGATAGATAGATAGCCCGTAACCCTGGCTGGATAGACAGAAATAACCAGACCGGTGATTCAAAGCGTACCATTACATATCCTCAAAAAGGCGAACCCCCGTCTTATAGCTCGTCTCGTCTTAGAGCGTGATCATGATGGTGATGGTGATGATGATGGTGGTGGTGGTGATGGCGGAAGCAAGGCTGATGACCCGTCATCTGCGTTCACAGTATCGATACGTCCAGACGGACGGACATCGACGTCCCGACGCTGCTCGGCGAGCGCCTTCACCCAGACATTTGGATGCGCTAGCTTGTCGACAATTCTGGACATCGGCAGATGCATTCCGTGTCGTGTCGGAGGACGGGGGAGCGAAGAAAAGACGTGTCCAGTTGCTGGCCATGGGCCTGCTCCTCCTCGACGAAGATCACCATGTGACCTCGCTCGACTTGTTGTTGTCGCGGAGCAACTTACTTCCTGGCCTTTTGTCAAGCGGGAGACAGAGACACATGGGATGTAGATGTGGTGATGTTGCTGCCGGTGGTCGTCGTTGTCATCGTTGTCGTTCTTGTTGTTTGGTGTGATGACCAGGTGAGAGATTGCCACTGGCGGCCTTCTGACTGGGGGGTAGTCGCTGCACATCTGTGGTTGTATTTGCGAACTCCGCAGGACAAGCATCTGTCACCTGCGGGCTCGCAGCTTCGGAAGGAGGTGTAATGATGACAGGGATTACCGAAGTGGTTTTGCTGTCGTCGTAGGAGACGTGGGAGTCAGGGTCATAACGGTGCTCTTCATGCATAATGGCACTGTCTCCCGCGTTATACGACGTGTCCACCTGCTCCAGAGGGACGTACGTGTCGCCTCTGCGGAAGAAGACCGGCTGCACCGGTTGTGGACTCGTGGGTTCCGCCACAGGAAACTGCAACGATGACGAGGGGCTTTTGCTGAACATGAGAGACTCGCGGTCCGAGACGAAGGATGGCCGCTTCGCGAAGTCTTCTGCCAAGGGCATCGTCGAGCTTTGACTCATCCTCTTCTGCTGGCGACGCTTGAAGAAGTTGTGCAGATCTCGCAGGTACACGACTGTCAGACCGACTATGGTGGCGACAATAACGAGAGAGAAAAGAACACTGGCAACAATGACGCCTGTCTGTGATTCTCCATCATCTGTGGATTGGGAGGCCAAAGATGTCTTGGATGATGCTGTAGTAGTGGTGGTTGTGGTGGACTGGTCTGTCGACGTTGGTGCTGGTGCTGCCCATGCAGTCCATGCCCAAGCGACGAGAAGACAAAGAGTTCGCATCGTGGAGAGTTGTACAGCTGAACACGCAGAAAGGCTCAACAGCCTCGACAGGAAGAGGAAGAGGAAGAGAGGAAAGAGGTCAACGATTAGTCGTGACTCTGATATCTTCAAGCTTTGACAGACACCACCACCACCACCACCACCAAGCATGCGGGGGCAGACCCCAAACACGTCGAGAATGCGTGGTACGTCAGAGGGAATGAGGGCGCGCGACCAAACAATTGGTCAGGGCCAGCAACAATCCAACCTCCGATGGGATCAGAGGAGGATCCTTGTTGCAGGTTTCTAAAATATCAGGCAGGGATCGAGGTCTGAAAAGCAGCTGGGTCTGTCTTGAATATATCAAGACTCGGGCAGGAAGCAAGCCGCTGGGCATGGTGGCACGATAGAGAGGCCAGGCACAGCACAGCCTCTGGTCGAAGCTCTAATTAATCCGTACATTGTCGGTGAGACCAACGATCTGACTGACTTTGATGATGACTTTCCGTCCGTAAAATTTCTCCGACGGCGTCAGAGGCTAAGAGCTCGACCTAGACAATCATCGAACGACAACGGCCTGGGCGTGAGTACTGTACTGTACTCCGTAGAGGCGATTGTGAAGAGGCTCTGCAAGCCCACATGGCATGATGACGGTCTGGTTTGGTGTGCAGCTTATTTGTTAGGCTATTATTAGGAAGCTGGAAGGCCGAAGCATACTTCGATGAGGCGGAGGGGCGACGGATTGTAGACTAGGCCATTTCTGTCGTGCACCGCCATCATCTAACACCTAGCAAGTACTCCGGAGTTTTCTGGTTTATTCTTCTGGTCCAAACATCTTGCCATGTGCTCGTCTCCTGGTGCTGCGGCCCTGTCAGATCTCGAACATTTCAGTGATGGTCGTAACACAGCATGCTGCATTCCAGTCTACGCAGAAACAAACCAATACTAACCGGTTACTTTCTCAGACCCCGGTTCAGAATTACAGATAAGGTCAAGTCCCTCCGAACGACTGGAGCAAACGAGAAAGCGCCAGAATTTAGAAACGGGATTGACTCGTCTGTCGTCATGTTGGATGGATGGAGTTTTTGGAGAGGCGATCAGCATCAGCCTTGCTCTTGGCTAACTACTAACCAACCTAGGTACAGTACAGTACTTATCTACGCCGCCCGGGCTACGCAATACGAGTACGACGTTACCTACTCCGTACCTAACTATCGTATCGCTAGAACCCCAAATCGTCGACGTCCATTTCATCATCGAGTGGCAAGCATCCTATCTAACAATAGAAACAACAACCCTTGATCCCATCCCGTCCGCCGCGATCAGCACTGCAGCCAGCTGGTTATCAACACAACCCCAGCTTCGGATATTAAACCAAACGCCAACACAGCATTCAAGTACGTTTCTTTCTGCTGACAGACAGACAGACAGACAGACAGACCGACAAAAAGTATTTCTTTCCGGATATTATCTTAACGATCCCGGTAAAAATCTGACTGGTCAATCTCATCTCAAGGGCGTAAAAAAAAAAGAGCAAGGAACGGTAATCTCTCAGCGCAGCCCCATTTAATTTGGCAGATTCCCAAGAACTCACTGTCGGGGATAGATGGATAGATAGACGAATTGTTTGTCGGGTACATAACCCAGAAAGAACATCATTCCGTCTACTCTGTACTTACCACCTATCATTCATTCATCTTTTATTCCGTAGGTATGTACATGTAATGTACACTACATACCTAAGTTAGTAGCCTGTCAGCTGATTTGGTCGGCACCAGCGACATTTTCTAAAACGGTTCGGTTATGCACCCAGATAAGATAGATAGGTAGTAAGGAAGTTGTCAAGATTTTCAGATTGAAAGAGGAGAGGAGAGGAGAGGAGAGGAGAGAGTTACCAAATACCGCAAGAAAGAGGGGAAGAGGATAGAGAAGGGATCATGAAAGGTACTGAAGTAGTTAAAGTCTGGATGGAAGTGGTAAACAATCAAATCAAAGCAACATTGCCAAACAGGAAAATATTCACTTTCATCTGAGGAACCGTTAATATTATAGAGTCGAGTTGGAAAACTTCATTTCACGCGTCTCGTTTCCCAAAAAGGAAACACCACCAACGACGACGACGACAACAACAACAACAACACATATCACGAGCAAAAAAAAATAAAACCATCTGAGACGGGATGCTCTCCCTCCCGGAGCACCCCCACAGTCGTTTGTTAGGAAATATTGCTGGGATCCAATTATTTATTTTGGAACCAGAGGGATTCGAACACCCAAGCTGCGTCTGCCCTGCTGCGTCTGGTCTGATGACCAGACCAGACTGCCCAAAGCA
>NW_027192507.1:2128-21941 GCF_041956645.1 Rasamsonia byssochlamydoides | reverse complement strand
TGGGGGGGGGGGGGGGGGGGGGGGAGATGTTGTTGGTATATATGGATGGGTCCTTCGCAGTTAGTGAGGGAGGGAGTCGTGGTGCTTGGTAGGCTGATGAGTTGGGCTAGGTACTGTACCTGTCTATCTAGGTACTCAGTATGCATGCATGACCTCTGGATATAAACTGCCTTCAATAAAGAGTTATTTGAATCAAATCTATATGACCTTCCTTCTAACATTGAACTGATGCTTTTTCATCATCGCGTTTCGTTTCTCCGTGCTCCAAGGAACCACATCCCATACCTGTGTTGATTGCTGCAACCCTCATGGTATTTCCCTGAGACTCAGTCGTGTAGTGTATACACACACTTTCACCCAGTTCAACAGAACATCGGTAGCAAAGGCCGAGCTCCATGGATTTATGCATTCTCATGATCATCCAGCGTGCTGAGAGTCGAGACTTGACTCAAGGTCTTGCCAAGAAGAGGAGCGTGGTGAGTAAGTATCTACCATAATCAATTGCTCTGGCGTGAGGACTCAATTCGTTACCTCTGTGGTCGTCAGCAGACCAGTGCTGATCTTTTGGAGGTGCTCGTCATATCCCGCTATACATAAACGAGGTACTATATGGTTTTCCTGAGAACAAGGAAACAATTTTAAATCGCTCTGTTTGTGCTTCCCTGCAAGAACTACAGTATGTAGGCGTGGACAGTATGTATGTACTGTTTCCAATCTGGGAAAGCCCCAAGTCTCAACCAAAAACGGAATAGCCTGTCCCAGCCCTATTAGGATTTAGGACCCCCCACCGACGTCATCGATAAGCTTGCATCCAGTACACTACCTACCTAATTTAAAGAAGTCATCCATCCACCCCTCACCTCTAGACTATTGACCCATTTTATTTCCTCTATTCCTACAAGAACAATAAAACATACAGTACTACACATTTAATTGATATTCCAACTCTTATTCATTCATTCATATTCACCACCACCATGCCCCTCGTCGTCCCCGGCATCAACTCCTCCATGGGCAACAACAACAACAACAGCAGGTCCGAATGGATCAACAAGCTTCTGGGGAAGAAACTGACGGAGTCGACGACGGATGTGAATGTAGCATTCCCCCCAGCGCTCACCTCCACTCGTAGGGAGAATTTTTGACTGACTGACTGGATGGATGGATGAATACCACAATGATACCTAAATGATCCCCGATACTGATTCGATGCTTCTACCAACTAGTGCTTCGCGAAGAAAGACCTCCCTCCTCTCCACCGCGTCCTCAAGCGGGGTGATGTCACGACGATGGATTATCAGCCTGATAGGTATGTTCTCTCTTTCCTTCACATTTCACCTTACTTGGGTATAATCTCTTGATATTGGAGAGTGATATTTTTTTCAATCGCGCAACCTAATTGGTCTGATTTCATGTGTATTCTAGACTCAACATCCATGTCGATGATGATGGGACGATTAGGGACGTTAGGTATGGATGAGATGAGCGATCGTCGATAATGATGACAAGGCGAGGCAAGGCAATGATGGTGCTTGCTTATTGTGATGAGCAAGTGGTGGGTGTTATTTTTCTGAGAGAAAGATTGGTCATATTATCTTTGAAAGTCAGAAGGGATCATAGGTATCATTCTTGCTACGCATGAGAATGATTCTTATGTTTGTGTGTTTTATATATACCTGCTTAAATTGATCGCAACTTGTGTATGGAGGACTCTTTTCCGGCTTTTTACTGTCTTTTCTCCTTTGCCGAAAAAATCATCCACTTGTAGTGAAAATCTGATACCGACTTTTACAAAGGGAATAAAAATACATTTGTATTTCATTGGAATAAAAAAAATTTTTTTTATCTCATTAGAGTAAAATATATTTCTTCATCGTGTAATGCTTCATAGCTAGCATACATGGTCATAACGATCGGACGCCACCATCATATCGTGCGCAGCTAGTACATTAGTCGTGCCATCACTCGTGAATCACAGATGGGGACAGACATTAGTATAGACATTAATAATTAAGTAAGGATGTATATTGTTCAAGATAATGTTGAAATTGGGTCATGGTTGTCCATTCCCCATTGGACGTCGACGTCCAGAACTCAAGGAGTAACTCATGGAGCTTCCGCAGAGAGCTTCCGTTCGAGAGACGGAGAGATCACTTGGCAAGAACCGCGAGACAACGCTGCGACTGATCAATTGCCAATTGATTTCTCAATCTCAGGAAGTTTGTCCTTCTCACTCTCCGTTTCGCTGTGCGAGCTCTCCTCTTCTTTACCACCCGCGTAGATCTTGCGTGGAACGTGGGTGTTGAGTTCGTGGTCATAGTTGCGCAGGGCGATGACAGCAATCAACCCCACCCCACCGACCGCCACCGCAGCATAGTACACGTAGGCATATGCCGCAGCGTAGGCATCAGACAGGGCCTGGGTCACAGCAGCCTCAATCGCCGGAGTGATGCCAGGCACGCTCGCAAACGCGGACGCTGTACCCGCAGCGATAGCGGTAAACAAGTCAGTCAGGGATGATTCCGGCAAACCGGCGGCCATGGCCGCAGCTGGCACCATGGCGGCGATCTTCTCAGGTGCCTTGTTGTCAAGAATGGCGACGAAGACCGTAGCCATGATGGAGCCGACCGCAGTTCTCATTGCCATGACAATAGCTGACAAGAGTTAGCAGGAAAACTGAAACAACGATATGGGTTCAACAAAACATACAGAAGACGGTACCCAGATCGGCATCATCAGCATCCATCTGGACCAGCATGGCGGGGATCAACTCAAGTGCTCCAGCCGGGAAAGCGGCCAGGAAAGAGAACGCAGCACTCTGGCCCTTGTTCCCACTGTTGACAGAAGCGAGAGCACCACAGAATGCCGTAGACACGCTCATCATGACCAACAGCTGCCAGCGGACATTCTTGATCACGTGGAACGTGGCGCCAGAGATATAAATACCACTCTGGATACCGAATGCGATAGTAGTCTACAAAAGTTAGAAAGCGTTCAGTAGCCAGCAGTTACTGAGGCATTTCGATCGCGACTCACCGACAACCAGGCATTAGTCTTCCAGTTGGAAGAGTTGTAAATGGCGGAAACCTCTGGTTCATATCAGCACACGTAATTTTCATGATCTTCTTAGAGCAAACTTACGCGACGGCCAGATAATACTCATTGAGACGTACAAAGTGCCGGCCACCGAAGCGATGATGATGAGACAAACAAAACCCCGAACATCTTTGAAGAGATGCATGGGCACCAGAGGGTTTGGAACGTTAGAGTAGATTTCTGAGAGGGATTAGCCCGGATTCTCTTTCACCAAAACCCGCACTTGCAAACTTACCCCACAGAACAAAGATGACCAGGGTCACTCCTCCGACAATGACGAGAGAAAGAATGGTCGGCGAGGTCCATGGCAGCGGCTCTCCACCTTATACACAATCAGCACGGGTCATCAAGTCAAGAGTAGCGATACTCACCCCAAGAGACACCGAGAAGGAAGAGGGCCAATCCAGCAACGAGAAGGAAGGCTCCCACAAAGTCGATGCGCCTGAACTCTTCACGCATCGAACGGCTGTCGCCATGGAGCTGCTTGAAGCTGGGAGGGTGATAGAAGATATATTGCAAGATGATAGTCGGCCCCATCAGCATCAGGAAGATGTAGTAACACCATCTAAAACCAGTTAGCATCGAACCTTACGAGGAAGAAAGAGAAGACAAACCTCCAGTTGGCATAGTGCACGAGAGAGGCACCTGTAACATGTAAGCTTGCTGGTCGCTACAAGAGAGCTTCAGTCATCATACTGAGATATGCGCCAAAACCGGTGGGTATAATGGCGGGGATGACGCAGATCGCGACACCCAGGAACTTGTATCGGTTAGGGCAGATCTCGCCACAAAGGAGACCATAGCCTGAAGGCGTCGGTTAGCAATCATTTAACAAATGTGCGCAGCAATTGAAATTTAGAACTTACATGTGTGGACACCACCACCCAGTCCCAGTAGAACCTGGAAAAGCGGTTAGTACATGCGAAAAGCCTTGGAGAATTTCGTAACGAACGTTTGCGCCAATCAGGGTGTTCATGTTCTTGGCGGTACATGCGATGATGCCTTCGCGATAAAACCGTTAGTAGTGATTTCCTCCACGGAAGCGGGACAAATACCTCCAATGAAGCCAATGCAACTGGCTCCGATAACGAACCATCTCCTGCCAAACTTGTCCGAGATTCGACCGAAGAGGAGGATAGAAATGGCACAGCAAGTGGACCAGATGATTGAGAACAAGGCTGCATTGTCACTGGGGCCTGCAATCCGTAAGTCACTCCGCATGACAAATTCAGGCGTGATATTACATACCTATGTCTGCATTGATATCTGTCAAGATAGCGGCAGGTGGAGAGAAACCCCAGTAACTGGCAGTGGTAGCCAATCCAATGGAAAAGACGGCACCGAGGGTGGACAACTGCGTCCAATATTTGCTTCCCAGGGCTGTCTGGTCCGTGGCGAGGGCATTGGACCGCTCGATATCTTCAAGTTGACCGTCGTCGGCGTGCTCATGAGCGAGCCGCTTGAGGACATAGGCACTGTCGCCTTCTTGAGCCATTGCAAAGGAGATGCAGGAGTCGTCACACAGGAGGCACGGTGTAATAGATTGGTGGCACGGTCGACATGAAAGAATTCAGCGCTCCGGGGGCTGTTATAAACCCCAGGACCTGGGCCAGCCATTATCGCGTGGGAAAACAGCTGGGAACACCGGCTTCTCGAAAAGGCAATCGGCGACAAAGATTCCCCAACCAGGGTGTTAGCCAGCTCCCACCGTTATTGGTTACCGGAGGTAGAGTTCATGCTATCCAGAAAACGGGGTCGTCGAACTTGCAGGGGTTGTTCTCTCGGTACTGTGGTCCCCATGTTGTTCATCTTGATAGCGGTCGGCGTTCGGGGTCCAGAACCAAAAGAGAAAGGACCTGCCTTAGGACAAGCCATGATTTCGATAGCTCTAATCGACTAGCGATAGTGACAAGGCCGGGCCTACGGCCACCTTGCTCTCCAAAAGCACGTGGCTTGAAGGAAAAGTGATCTGCAAGTGTAGAGAAAATGTCGGTGAGAGGGTCTTTGCCATGTGAAAAAAAAATCTAACGATATGACGATAAGAAATGGGGTGATTGATGGCGGAGAGGGAGGACCCTGTACAGATTAGCGAGGATGGTCCGATGGAGGTACTCCTTACCTAAGTGGGTAGGTACGTACTCCGTTATGTCCTCCGTATGTTCCTTCTCCATCCGGACAATCGCCGTCCGCAATCAAACAAGACCACGTGCTGGCCATCGGAACACACTGCAATGTGCAGAGAACTGGCCATGGAGAGATTAGAAAGGGGTACCACGCTGCCTTGCTTGGCAAATAACAAGCAGATAACAGCGGCAATTGCGGACCCTTAGATTGTGCGTCTTCGTATGTTCGCTTTTCGCCTTGACTTTCAAGTTTCAAGAGAGCCCTTTTTTTTTCTTGTCATCATCTCTCGCGATTCAGAAGATCTTCTCCCCACTTAGCTCCTTCACTTACTTTGACCATTGCAGGGGTGTTACCAAAGTTTGGGATTTTAAGGCCGTGCCTACCAGACAGAAGGAAGAGAGTCCGCCTGGCACAGACTGTACCTACTCTTTAGCTGCATCGAAAGTGTCATCCTATTATTGGCCCCGTTTTTTCAGTAGCGTGTTAACACAACAAAGTTTCCCTCGACAACTTCAGCGGCCTGAGCAGAGAGCCAGAAGATCTAGAATTTGAATGCTTACAATACCAGCAACAGTAATACTAGGATTATACCTAGCTAGCTTTGATATCCCGTTGCAAAACTCTATCGCCCTTAGCGATGGTCCTTGCGGTATGGCAGATCATCTGACACTGATTTTAAAAGGGCCATTGATATTAAGGATCATTCAAAGGTCCACAGAGGGGTTGCTGAAAGATTCCCCAGGTTGTCTGGACACGAGAGAATTCTTCACTCTGAACCACCAGAAGATCCATTGATAATATCTTCATTAAGATTCGGCGTGTGTGCTCGGAGCTACGTGGTTAGACTTTAAAAAGAACACGATTCTTGTTGTAGACTTGTAGGACGCCTCCTTCGTGCAGACCAGCCAATCACACCCCATTTGTGGACTATATCAAAGCAACTAAAATCCACCCACCAGGAAATCCATGTCCTGATTTCTCCTGCATGAAAAGCCCTCACCATGCGGAGCCGCTCCACGCCCCATGGACTTCGAATCAGCTAACTACTAGTGAACTAGTCCCTTTAATGGCGTGAAGAAATCCATCGTCGTCAGCCTTGGCAATTGCATGACTCTCCAACAGAGAAGCAGGGAATTACCCCGCCCTTTCTGCACCATCTCGTTCCACCATGAATTGGTGCCAAGTTGCCAAACCGTCCACCGCCTGTTTCAGATCATCTGAGCGTATGATCTGATAGAGCTGGGGGAAAGTATTTCTACACCCTGGATCGCACTTCTGGTTCCCTTTTTCCTCTCCTCCAGGATCAAGAATCCCCTGGAAATCATACTTTTACCTCCAACTGTCTCGCAGATATCAACCACCGTCATCATGGCTACCAACGGGACTATCACCCCCGAGCTGCTCGCCGAGGCGAAAGCCAAGTTCAAGGAGGATGGATGGTGTGTGGTCCCCAACGTGATTGATGCCGAGAAGGCCAAGGAGGTGCTGGACCGCCTCTGGAAAGCCAAGGAGGAGAGCGAGCGCCGAGGCGACCCTACCCGTCTGGAATGGCTCGACCCCAACGAGAGCAACGTCCGCGTCTTCTATCTGATGGAACTAGACCCGATCTTCCGGGAATTGATCCAGCACCCGGTCGCAATCGAGATGGTGCAGGCCGCCCTGGGCAAGAATTTCCTCATCTCCAACTTCACCGCCAACATCGCCCGCCCCGGGTCCAAGTCCATGGGCCTGCACTCCGATCTCTCCCTGCAATGTCCCGACCCGTGGCATTCAACGTGGGGTTTGAACGTCATCTGGTGCCTGACAGACATCTACTATGAGAACGGAGCGACCCTGTACATCCCCGGCAGCCACCACTGGAAAACCAGGGCGGATGTGCCTCCGGAGGAGGAAGCGAAGAAGATGCTGGTGCCGTTCGAGGCCAAGGCGGGTTCCATCGTGGTGATGGACGGCCGTCTCTGGCACACCTCTGGCTGCAACATCACCAAGGACGTCGATCGCGCGCTCCTGTTCGGAGCATACAACGCGCCCTTCCTGCGGGGTCAGGTCAACTGGGCCGTTGGTCTTTCGGAGGAGACAAAAGCCACGCTGAACCCGCAGCTGAGGGAGTGGCTGGGAGTCAACCGGGACGGCAACCTGGGAGTGGTGACTGGTGTGAACGATGTCTTTGTAGATGGCAATTCTTATCCTGCCAAGGCTTATTAATGGGATGGTGATAGTGATGGTTTGATGGATGATGCTGAGGAAATGAGAAATGTTCGAAGGGGGGCTGGTTTCCTTGCTTTGAATTTATCGGCAGATGCCTCAGTGATCGTGTTGCTATGATTCATAATATGACCCCTGAATGCTAACAACATCCCTGTTCATTCTTGCATCAAATCCCGATCATAACCCTTGTTCATTGCTTGTATCGAGTCCGATAAAACACCCCTGTTCATTCTTCGTAGGCTACTGCATGGCTGGTTGACTGCTTCTGCAACCTGTTTACAGTTTGGGCATCATTAGGAGAGATTGAGGGGCTGGCCAGGAGGGCGGACCGCGGACCGCTGCCGATGACGGGATCGCCATGGATCCAGTATAAAATAAAGTTCACGCCAATTCCTGGTGGATTTTAGCATCTTTTAGCATGAAGAAAGCTGAAGAAAGCTGTTGACTACGCCTTATTGGAGCATAGCCAAGAGCCAGTCTCAGCGTCCGAAGAGCACTCCGGCCCGAGCAGGCGGTACCTCATTCGTCAGAGCCCGACGCTTGCTGAGCTGGCCAAGCGGCTAAACGGCGGGAAGGCGACGGACCGCAGACGGATCTTAATTCCTTTTCAATTAAGACTTTGGAGAAGGTCCATTTGACAGCTGTCAAAGCGGCCTCGGGTATCTCCCCACCGCGCGCCTTGTTGGGCATTGGACTATTTACGTAGGGCGAGGAATCAATTCGGCAATCTCCCCCTTCCCCATGCTCTCATTTGTCTGTTGACTCTGATCCCGTGATTAACGGACTTGACTAGGTAGCTCGTGGGATCCTCCCGTGAAGAGGCGAGACGGGACTCGAGGCCGGCAACAGCTAGCCACACACGGTATGCGGTAGCTTCCTCACTACCGCTGATCGTAGCCGCAAACATATTACGGCATGCCGCTAAGCCGTTAGTCCGGCCGTTGAAACTCTTTTTCGCCGTCGACATGGGCTCGCAGCGGACGTCCCGTTAAACTTCCTGCGCCGCACCCGTGTGCAGAAATCGGGGAGCTAACAGGCTGTCAGTCACCATTTCTCTACTCCGTACTTCGTATTGTTTTGAAGACTGCCTCACTCAACTGAGTTTCAGTCGACGCATTTCTGACGAGAAAAGATATCCGTCCGGAACGCTGATCTGCTCCAGAAAAGGCATAAATGCAATAATAATATCTCCAATTATAGACGGCACCTGACTCAGCAGGAAGTCTGGCCTACGCGGCCCTCAGGCGCTGTCTGAGCTGGTCGGAGATCGACATCGCAGGAGAGAAAGGATGGTCTGTGAAATTTGTCATTTAGACACCTCATCCTCTTGAATTGCATGCTAGAGACGAGGTTTGTCTGACTCCGTACGCAGCAATACCTTCCGTCCTCTGTCCTCTGTAGCTCGAACTCTTTCTAGGGAAGGATTACGAAGGCTTTACTAGTCAAACTTACCTTGGGATCGCCTGGTTGGGAGACGCCAAAAATCACTAGTCACTTGACGAGGGAGCTGTCGAGGTCATTACCAAGCTTTTAGCCGTTCTTTGCCCGGCCGCAACTGAATTTCGCGTTCGAACTCAAGAGTTAAAGTTCAGAATAGTCTGTAGAGAGCATAGAAGTCATGCTCCTGGTCCTGGCGTCTGGGATTTGTAGTTCAGTCCAAGTCAGACAGCTAGTGCTGCATTGTGCCTGCGGAGAACGTCCGATTGACATCTTTTCCCCAATAGCGACTCTTGCCAGTCATGGTAAAAAAGCGATAATCAGTATCATCGCATGAAGAATCTGACAATTAACGTTAGTCTACCGTTGAAGATGGATGAACCAGGGTCTCGACCTTCCGATCGGGATTGGTCTGTGATGCCGTCGGGATGCTGCTCCGTACCCAGACCAGACGGTCAGACCAGGCGGGCACAGATACCCAAATTACTCCGTACACTGACAGGTCGAACTGCACCTCAACCAGCGTTCTCCTGAGACGATCGCCTTGCTCCATGTTTCATGTCCTTATTCAACTCCTGCCTCCAGCCTCTTGGGGAGGCGCATGTGTAGTTCGGTTTATATAACGATATAAGGGGTTTCTGTCATCCTTGGGGCTCTCTCTCTCCGACTCCAGAGGCGACGTCAACGCTTTTTGCATTGTCTTCTGAACCATCGATGCCTGGGTAGCAGCAGAATGGCCATCTCAGACAATTTGCAGCCCTTGACATGGGCAATCACAATGCCCTTTGTCGTCATCACGGGATCCACATGTCTGCTCCGGTTCTACTCTCGATTGTACATCTCCAAGTCGTTTGGTATGGATGACTGGTTTATGGTTGCTGCATCGGTTGGTGTACCTTTCCCTATCATTTCCAGAGCTCAATCTGATTTCTGGGTTCTTTTGTCTAGATAGCATGGCTCGCCAATCAAGGCATCTTGGGACAGATGATCATGTTTGGAGGAGGAAGGCAAGTCGAGACGATCCAGAAATAAACTTACTCGAACTACTGGCAAGACAATGAACTGACATTACCCCTCTGATCGCCAGAGTGGATGCTCCGAAGGAAAACATTGCGAAAATCACCTTGGTTTGTCTCCCCACCCCGATCGATCCGGTGTAAATGTCATTTTCCCCCCCCACACTGACAAGGAACAGCTGCTTTTCATCATTGAGTTCGTTTACATCCTGTGTCAATGGCTGATCAAGATGTCGTTCTTGACCTTCTATCTTCGCGTCTTGAGCAGCTCCAATTTATACAGAAAGCTGGTGTTTGCCGTCATGGCATTCACCACCTGCCAGACCATTTCAGTCTGGTTATTCTACGCATTGCAGTGTATCCCCTTGGGTGCCTTCTTCAACCCAGCCGCGTATCCGGATGCGAAATGTATCCCGACTCCGATCACTTTGTACATTCCCGCGAGTCTTGTAAGTGGTCTGCCGAAATCTACATATATGTCAGCCACCTGACGCCAAAGGTGATCTAGAACGTCATTACGGACTTGCTCATCTATATCCTCCCCATTTATCCTCTGTGGGTTCTCCAGATGACCCTCAAGCGTCGTATCGGTCTGATTCTCTGCTTCACCGTCGGTGGCAGCACCATCCTAGTGTCTCTGCTCCGCTTCATCGTGCTCGTGCAACTCGGCAGCGGCTCGCGAACAACCTACGTCTACGGATCGGTCGATATCGTCACGACGATCGAGCTGTGCACCGCCATCATAACCGCCAACATGCCGTCCCTCCGGTCCGTCTGGAAGAAACACGTCTCGGGCACCCTGGAAGAGAGCAGTGAAGGGAAACCCTCCCGCTACGAGCTCGGAACCGTGTCGCAGGCGCGGACTGGCCGCAAGCCTGGCAAGGGCAGCGTGGTGCTGGGGTCGCAGGCGGGCGACGGTGGCTCCGAGGAGGAACTGTTCAAGAACGGGGACATCATGGTCAGCACGCAGTTCAATGTGACGAGTACCGAGACCCGTGCAACGGACCCGATGCCGAGATCATACTACAAATTCTCTTCTCAGAACCCTATGTAGATCTGACTACCTACCTAGCTGTCTGCCTCCCTGACGACCTGACTGCCCATAGACTAGACTGGTTCAATGCCTGCACAAAACGTGCTTCTACCGCCTGGCGCTGGGGGCGACCCCAGTCGAGGATGAGTATAGAGATATCGGAGTTGATTCCTTTCCTTTTCCTTTTCCCCCTTTTCTTTTGCTTTATCCAATTCCCCTTCCTTTCTTTCTCCGTTTCTTTTCTTCTCTTTTCTCTTATCCCTTGTAAAACTAAAAGTACAGTATATACCAACAAAATTATACCAGCATATCGATTACAATTCTGTCGGAGCGTTCAGGGAGCTTGCAATCTGGCTGTGAATGAAGCCTGCAGCTAAGCTACCCGGAACGGAATGGGCTTTTTTTTTTTTCAAAAAGACTATTTTTCTGTTCTTCGCCCATCTTTCTTTATTCTATTTTTTTTTTAATAGAGCAGTCGTTAGCCTCTCAATATTATTTATTATTATCTCCTTCATGAAGTCTCCGACACACAGTCCACATACTCAATCCGTGAAAGTACATACCTACTGTACAGGGTACAGCAATGAATAATTGATTCAAATGGCCCCAGGCACAGTAGGTTAGGAGTCCGTACGCAGTCTACAAGATATATATATATCGACCGACCTAAAGAAATAAATACCCATTCGATTCGACGCTTGTCAGAGTCCAGAAGTTGAAGTTCCAGCGAACGCTGTGACCCATGATGAAGCCAACCGAGAGATGGAATCCAATCGACCCGGGCTTCTAGGTTCTTACCTAGGCTTATAATCAGCCAGCCTAGATTCTCATGATTTTTTTTTGGATCTTCTCTAATCGGGAATGTTCCTCTTTTTTTTATTTTTGTCAACTAGGAGTTCTAGTTTCTAGTCAAGTCAAAATTAGATTGATCGTCTTTATTGTTTGCGCTGACAAGGCTGTGTGCCCAATTGCATCTATCTATAAAGGGGAGGCGGGGGAGGGGAATAGATATAATAAAATAATTAATTCATCGCAAGTCTGACCGCAGTGTTGATTAATGACTCTAACCATACTCCGTATATACGACTGTAGAGAAAGGGAGTCAATTCAATGTGGAGTCCCAGGATCAGGTCGACAGCATTGTCATAACATGTAGGGAGACCGGTCAACAGGCTTCCAAGAAGGAGGTTTGTATTCAGAAGGAGGTTCCTTAACAGATTCAGGAATATCTTGCAAGATATTAATGAATTCAACCTCTCATGTATTCATATATGGGATGAAGAGATTTTGAAGCCATGATATGCCAATCTTGTCTGTAGTCCACCCATTAGGACTTTTCTTAATTCTCTAGTTGTGTGGTAAGGCTGGATCCTCATACCAGGCCTAGAGATGAGTCTTCCCTTTGAAAATAATATATGGTGGTAGTACCCATCCTGCCAAATTGACTGTTTCAATAACTGTCACCCATTCCTTATTCCCAGGCTGTAGAAGAGGCGGACAACCAGATGTCTCTGCTCCAGTAACTACCTTTACAGTAGCAATCAGGCCCATTACAAAACCCATCTCATCAAAATTGTAGATATCGTCTTCAAGAATGCTGTATTATTGAATAGTACTTCATATACGGTTAAACCATTCACTGATAACCTTTGGATCCTTACATTTGGTACGCTGATAGTTATATTATCATAAATATTGTGTTTTAAGCTCCTCATGGCAGTTAATGAAGGTAGAAACCCAGTTCTTGCCAACATGGAGTTGAGAATCTGCCAGACTGCACTCAGAAACAAAATATTGGCCATATCTTGTACAGCAGCTGGCCATAGAGGCATTCTCTGCCTATCCTAAGACAATATCCATTGTAGAAGTGTCTCCTCCTTAGTAATTGTCAATTTATGCCCATTTGGACGTTTTTCAGTCCTTGTAACCCTGCCATGAAGATGGTGAATTAGAGTAAGGTACATCATAAAGATGCGCTGCTTTGCGAATAGTGATCGGATTATCGCAATTTTTTATAGCAGAAATAGCTAATTGAATTCGACCTTCTTGCTGAACCAAATTTTTTGAATTTCTATGCGCTTTTGGTGGCATGGCGACGCGTTGAAATTGGTAGAATTATATAGGATTCGCGTGGTGCGGTAAGTGGTTCGCTCGGCCGGGAACTACGTTATGTAATCGACAGTCGATCAGGCAACCCCGCTGCATCCTGTCACGTGCAAACTAGCCAGATTCGGCAGATTCCAAACGAACCCGACCAAACTCCGTCGAACATTCCCAGCCTCCTGCTTTCATCAACCTACCGCGTTGATAAGGGAGACAACCCGCGAACGTGTTTCACAACACGATCGAATCAATCCCTTGCAACCGTTCATCGCAGCTTGTGCTCACCATGCCGTTCATCCTCGCCCGCCGTGGGCGGTGCGTCTTCCGGCAGCTCAACCTGCGCGAGACCCTGCCTCTCTCTGTTCGTGTCTCTCTCGTCCCGAACCATGTTCGACGTGTCGTCCAAATCGCAAGTAGTCGTCCCTCCCAACTGACCACGGCTGCGGGCTTGCCAAAGGGGATCTTCACCCGCACATGGGCCAATTCCTACGCGACTACTACAAAGGCCAAGAAGACCACTGCCAAGGCCAAGGCTAACGCGACCAAGGCTAAGAAGGCAAAAAAGAGCTCCAGCTCGAAGAAGAAAGCGCCCAGGGGTCGCAGACCGAATAAGGAATTGTCAGCATCGGCGAAGGAGAGAAAGGAGAGAAGGGAACGGGCGGCGGAAATTCGCAGACTGAAGGAGATCGCATTGAAGGAGCCGAAGCCTCTCCCGGTAACGGCCTTTACCCTCTACATCCAGGAAAAGATGAAGGGGAAGACCGGACAAATTGGGAAGGATGAATTCCGTGCGGTAATCTCAGACTTCAAGAGTCTGTCTGCTGACCAGCTTGAGGTTCGTAAAAGCCACAAGTTTTCCAAGGGGTGCTTGCTTGTCTAACTCATATATCTGTTGCAGCCCTATCAGCGCCAGGCAGAGGAGAATAAGGCGGCTAATGCCGCGGCCTATGAGTCCTGGGTGAAGTCTTACACGCCTCTCCAGATTCGGCAGGCCAATTTCGCCCGCAGGAAATTGGCCAAACTTACCGAGTCTTACAAGTATCACATTAAGATGAACCCGATCAAAGACGACCGACAGGTCAAGATGCCGAAAACCCCTTACAACTCTTACTGTAAGGAGCGATTCCAGAGTGGTGATCTGAAACATATGTCTATCACCGATGCCGCCCGCCGCATCACCGAGGAGTGGAAGGGCATGACCGAGCAAGAAAAAGAGGTGAGATTTCGCCATCCCATCCGCATCGTCTTTATATTCTTGGAACTGACGAGGCGAACAATCACAGAAATACAAGAGACTTTATCAACAGGATGTCGAGCGGTACGTCCGAGAATATCGGGAAGTCTATGGCGAAGAACCATCCTATGCGAAGGACTCCCGCACGGAAGCGGCAGCCTAAGAGGCCCGAATGAACAACATTCACGAATGCTAGTTCGATATCCGTGATATCAATGTCTATTGATCGGTTTCTGTCTGTCTTTGGCAGGGCCTCTCTATATACTTGCTGGAACCTTGCTCTCCCTTGTGTGTATGGTCTAGGCTCGGGCTGTTTCCTGCTGGGTATTCCGTATTGTCTTGTTGATTCTTGTACTCGTGATGTATCTCTACTATGCTTTTCTATCGGTCTAGAGGTTAATATGGATGGGATGCTGTGGGCTATTATTCCCCGCTCTCCGCTTTCATTTCAGAGAGTTGGATGAGTGGGTAGTTAGAGATGCTAGGCAGCAAATGTCACGATATTGTTATCACCATGATATCGTTAGAGTCCAAGCCTGAATAGGATGGAATTCTGTATCCTATTAATTAGTCTTATTAGTCAGTTGTTACAATATTCCTCTCCCCCCTCCCCTTCTCTTGTTGGAGTTTTTTGGAGGGGTCGATCTGACTCATGCGGGGTAGTAATTCTATGACAGAAATAGAAAAGTGTAACTATTATTCACAAGATCCACCCATCCATCCTAAACTAGACCTCCCTCTTCTCCTCTCTCACGCAGGCACACAGTCTCTCTGTGCATCGCATTGACCTAATGCCGGAAGCTGCTGAAAGTTTATTACCACTGTAGATCCGTCAACACTATACAGCTGGTATAAGGAATAAGGGATTACCTAGGTACCCCTAAGGTACTCTGTACTCAGCTGGTAGGTACCAGGTACTTAACACATACACCTATGTAATGTACAGAGTACTTGATTTGGAAACAAACGTTGTTCTCCAATTTGTGGGTCCTCTACTGTACTCCGCACATATGGGTGCGAACTGCAGTGCTTCTCCCGTGCTCAGGTGGACTAACGATGATCATCATGATCATTTGAATTATAATTATATATTTTTCAACCTTGCCAGGCTGATAGGGTAACATCATTTCTTTCATTAGCTAGGAAACATATTGTCAACCTTTAATTTTTATCACTACTTTCATTCTTATTTTATCCTGCTTTCCCAGCTGTGGGGTGCCTTATTCTCAAGACTTAGGCTTCTCCCAAAAAAAAAAAACATCCGATGTGAAGTGCATGGTAGGACAGACAGCAAATGATGCAGCTTGGAATGTCAGCCAACTTTTTGGGATGAGAATGGATAATGATGACTGTGTAATTAAGAATTCCAAGTTTGATACTATATATTTGATGATCTGAATGGCAAACCAGTAAACGAGTGAGATACTGTCAGATATATATCTAGATTAAAGAATCGTGATTGCTCAATATTTTGGCGGCGCACCATGTCTACTCCAGTCATTGCTGCAGTCTGCTCAGGAACATCGCAGAGGTTCCAAGGTTGGTTAGACGCCCTGTTCCGTGGTTCGCATGCCCAATGAGAACCCCACGGCGACAAACTGTCAGCGAGACATCTTGACGCATTTTGTCGAGCAGCAAGCCATCGACACCATTCAGTTAACCCTCGATTCGATATTTTTCATTTGCTCATCGCGTTTTGCTCCGCGAATATGACTCCGTTCGCAGATCCTGGCTGGACAGACACATCTGTCTCGCAGAAAAGGCCGGCGCGCGTTTCACGCGACTTGCCCGTGTAAGGCACTCGAGAGTCGAGACAGCCCCCAGGCTAAGCAGCGACCAGATGAAGAACCATCACGACGACTCCACGGGTTTTGCACCGGTGGGCCAGCGGAGAAGAAAAGCGACTCGCTGCAGCCCCACGATTGGAAGCTTCCCTCCGTATCACACACCAGTCCACCACCCCTCCGTCGCCTGTGAGAGGGTGCCCAGTTGAGCTGCGAATGCACATGGAGGGCTGTCCCTCCAGCTCGCGAGTTGAGTGGCTCCTCGCCCGGTTAGGATAACAGGGACCTCGCCCAACAGGTCGACTCGGACCGTTTGCCTTCGATGGGTGAAGAAAAATACCTAAAGTAAACAAACGCTTGACTCCTTCATCAGGCTGGCATATGGAGGAGAGTCATCAAAACAGAATCCTTATCCAGCAGGGGGCCATCTTGGCGTGAGTTGGAATGAAGGCGTCTTGCTCGTGACTGTCCACTATTACCGGTACTACTGCACAGCAGATCAAGTCGCAACTGGGGGCTGTTTGACCGGTTCCCGAATATATGTCGTGCTCCTTTCGCTTCTTTTCTTAAATCGACCAATTTTTGCTTGAATTTACGATTCGATTTTTTAATCTTCTCTCTTTTTTATCTCTCATTCTACTGGATTCCTTTGAATGCTCGATCGCAGCAACGGAAGGGACTGATAATATTAGTTCAACTTATCCTACTCTTCCCGACGGCTAATCCTAGCTTCCCTTCCCTCCATCACCCCGCCTCCCGCAGCGCTGAGCGCCTTTCCTGCTAGGGCCCGTCTGATTCCTGGATTCTGCGAGACGTGAGGATCAAATAATACGGAGTAGGTATTCATTCTCATCACGGCTTACGACTTTCACCACGGAGGCCTCAACCCTGCGTCCGCCGTCAATAAGTTCAGCTAAGATCGCCGTGCTCGGAAAGCCCAGGTGGCACCGTGGTAGCCGACGCGGCAACGACGGGACGTGCCTATCGATACGTGATAAAAGCTGATACACAAACAAGTCTGGCCGCTCACGAATCCCGTTGCAGCACTGCGCTGAGTGGCTTGTGCCTGCGTGATCTCTACCACCGAGGGTGGTCCACCCACCCCCGTTGCTTGCCTTCCATCGCCATTGCTGGCGACGTGGTTGGCCGCAACTTCCCAGCCCCCCTTACTGCTCTGATTGCAAGCTAACTAGCTCATCTGCTTACAGGGCCTTCTGTAGGTAGGTAGTCGAGTCGCTGTTATTAGTGGTGTCCGGAGATCGCGACCAAACAAAAAAAGTCCAATTGAGAAATCTTCATCCCTGCCATCCTTGTGACTGGCATACTCACATTCCGGTTGACGGGCAACCGAATTGCGAGCCGCAGTCCTTTATTATTGACATTTTCTCAGACACGATCTCAACGATTTTCGCCGCTATTCGCCTCCTGTTCTTACCCTTGCTTACTATTCGCTCCATTGATTTATCCTTGCTGTCGCACCCTGTCACTACAGACGCACCTACCAACCCCATATCCGCGGTTCCTGTAGTTCTTTCCTACCAGCGTTTGGTCGCGTTGTCGCAGTTAATGGTTCGATCGAGTTGGTTCATTGAATCTGGCGCGGATATCGAGTTTTGATGCACACTCCACCGAATCTCAGGCAGATTACTTACGTCCGCTGACGCGACAGACCGCCGCCATCCATGAGCGTGGCCTCGTTTCCGGCAAGCGAGTCTCCGGATACTGGTATTCCCCACCGACATGGAGGCCGTATCTCCTACACAGCTCTTCAGCTTAGACGGCCAATGCTTCCCGTCTAGATATTCTATCGGATTGGGAATGAATGCGGGCAGGACCCGAAGTTCGGACGAGAAGTACAATGGGAGAGATGCGACATTCGGAAGCATGCGATGGAGAGAGATGGATGCTGATGTCGGGCGTAAGAGTGAAGGGATGTTTGGAGACAGACGAAAATCGAGCACGTCAAGCATGGTACGCCCCTGTCCTGTCAAGTTGTTTTCTGAGCAAATTGCTGCGGTCATGTGCGTTGCCATGCACCATCTCGTGGCATTCCCCCGAGGTCGCCATTGACTGGCCAGCTCGGCTGTCCTTTACGGCGATTTGTATCGTGCTCTTGGTGTTATCATGACGTCGCCCAATGGTCCTGCTTTGCTGTCATTCTCATTCGATGGTGGTACTAACTGGTGCAGTCGCCGTTTCAGTCTACATCGTCTCAACTACCCTACTTCAGAGCTATGGCTTTGATTACCGAGTTGATTATGCAATGTGCAGAGCCCGCTGGTTATGGCGCACCGCCCCCATCGTATGATGAGGCTCTCAATGATCTTCCTCCTGATTATTCTGTTTCCCCGGCCCTGGCTGAGGCGAGAACCTCGGTTCATGATTCAGCCCCGTCAAAACCGGCGTCCAGAGTTGGCCCAGACCAGTCGAATTCCGTTGATAAAGTCTTAATCGACTTTGAAAGCACATCCGGTTTCCGGGAGCACGCCAACAAAAAGAAGAAAGCCGCCAAAAAAGCTGCTCAAAGCAAAGGGGCTAATGATGGCGACGAGGGTGAAAAGAAGGAGACCGAGGAGGGTCAAAATGGTGACGGTGGTCCCGGCGATGGTGGGGCCGATGGGGGGAATGGAGGAGGCGACGGTGGAGGTGAGGGAGGAGGTGAGGGAGGGGGTAATGGGGGTGATGGTGGCGGCGATGACTGGGATGATTGGACCACGGGCGGCAATAAGAAAAAGAACAAGAAGAAGAAAAGGAAGGAGGAGGAAGAGGCAGAGAGAAGGAGAAAGGAAGAGGAGGAGAGGAAGCAAAAAGATGAGGAGGAGAAGAAGCAAAAGGAAGAGGAAGAAAAGAAAGCTGCAGAAGCGGCGGCGGCGGCGACGGCTACAAACAACCTTAGCTGGGCCGATGAAATGAATGACGCGAATCCGGACGATGCATGGGCTGGATTTGCAACAGCGGGCAAGAAGAAGAAAAACAAGAAAGGAAAGGTGATAGATATGCTTCCTGCAGCTATATTGAGCAAGAATGGGCTGATTTCTATCTACAGGCCGATCCAACACTGCCTCCCGCAGCGGACCCGCCCGCGGACACCTTTCAGGAGATCAATCTCAATGATGGTGCTGCTGCACAGCGTGACTCGAGTTTCGACGCCCCAGCCACCAAAACATCAGGAACTGGATTCGGCTTTGGCGTGTGGGGAAAGTTGTGGAATACTGGCAGCAAATGGGGCTTTGACTCCCTTGGTGCAGATAACGACGCCACAAAGAATGCAGAAGAGGAGAACAATGACAACCCGTGGTCTGTGGACGGCGAAAAAAAGGACAAGAAGAAGAGCCTGACGAACGAATTCGAATTGGGGGATCTTGGAAATTCTGCCACTGCAGACGTTGGCCTCGGCGGCAATAACGCGGCAGCTGAGGAGAAAAAGGAAGAAGATCCCTGGGCTGGATTCGTATCCGTGGGCAAAAAGGATAAAAAGAAGAAGAAGGGCGCTGTCGAAGAACCTCCCAAAGAACCGGAGCCTGCCCCTGCCCCGCAGGAGCCGGATCCGGACGATGACTGGGGGATATGGGGTACGGAAAAGGACAAGAAAAAGAAGGGGAAAGCAGATGCTGACGATCCTCCGGCATCAGCTACGACTCCGGCTTCGGCAGCCAGTCCTGGACCTGCGTATGACGTCTGGGCAGCATGGACCAAGAAAGACAAGAAGAAGAAGGGTGCCGTGACTGAAGAACCTCCTCCAGCAGATCCGCCAAAAGAGCCCGAACCTCCCCCAGCC
>NW_027192507.1:1826-2114 GCF_041956645.1 Rasamsonia byssochlamydoides | reverse complement strand
AAGCCTGCAGAGACTGATGATGCCTGGGCTGGGTTCACAACCACCAAGAAAGATAAGAAGAAGAAGAAAGGCAAAGGCATGATAGAAGAAGAGCCTAAAGAGCCCGAGCCAAAAGAACCTGAGCCAAAAAAGCCCGATCCTCCCCCAGCCGATCCTGATCCGAAGCCTGCAGAGATTGGTGGTATCTGGGCCGCGTTCATGAGCAAGAAAGACAAGAAAAAGAAGGATGCCCTGACAGAGGAACCTTCTCCAGTAGAACCGCCAAAAGAACCCAATCCTTCCCCAGCA
>NW_027192507.1:0-1819 GCF_041956645.1 Rasamsonia byssochlamydoides | reverse complement strand
AAGCCTGCAGAGACTGATGATGCCTGGGCTGGGTTCACAACCACCAAGAAAGATAAGAAGAAGAAGAAAGGCAAAGGTGTGATAGAAGAAGAGCCTAAAGAACCTGAGCCTAAGGAATCTGAGCCGCAACCGGATCCAGAGCCTGCTCCGGCCGAGACCAAGACGGAAGAGAACAATGATTGGGGCGACTGGGGCATGACAACATCTAAGAAAGACAAGAAAAAGAAGGGCAATAAGGCTGTTGCAGAACCGCCTCCATCTGGGCCTGAACCGAAGCCGGCTGCTGCAGAAGCCAACCCCTTGGACGAGTGGCTAAATGCTGGTACCGGCAAGAAGAAGAAAGGCAAAAAGGGTGCCGAGGAACCTCCAGCGGTGGAGGAACCGCCTGCTGCGCCCGAGCCTCAGCCTGAGCCCGTTATCGATAACGTCTGGGCTGTGCCGATGTCCAAGAAGGACAAGAAAAAGGCAAAGAAAGGCCTCTTAAAGACGGAAGAACCCGCGCCCCAACCTGAGACCAAACCTCAGGCTGAGAAGCCAAAGACTGACGACATTTGGGCTGCATTCGAGACGCCAAAAGATAAGAAAGATGCCGAGAAAAATGCGGATGCTGAAGATGGTGATGCATGGGGCTGGGCCACCTCTTCTAAAAAGAAGGACAAAAAGAAGAACGCAGTGGCTGAAGATCCTATCCCGGCACCTGAGCCTCCAGCTGCAACTGAAGCGGCGACAGGAGCTGCTGACGATGGCTGGCTTAGCGGTTGGGGCACCAGCAGCAAGAAGAAAGACAAAGAGGCCAAGAAGGGGTCTCTCCTGGATGAGCCAACTCCCCAACCACCACCTCCCCAGGAGCCGGAGCCTCCAGCACCTGTCGAGACCAAAGATGTCACCGAAGAAGACACGGGCGGCATTTGGGGCGTATGGAAGAAAGACACGAAAAAGAAGAAGGACTCCGCTATCACGCCTGTCGTCGAAGAACCCCCACAACCGACTCAAGAACCCGCGGCGGAAGATGATGGCTGGGGCATCTGGGGCTCTGCGAAGACCAAAGACAAGAAAGCAAAGAAGGGGAAAACCACGGAACCAGAGCCGGAGCCAGAGCCGAAGAAAGAGCCAGAGCCCGAACCTGCACCTACACCTGTATCTGAACCCAAAACTGCAGTGGTAGTGCAGGAACCCAAGGATGATTTCTGGGCTGGTTGGGACAATATGACAGCCAAAGAGCGCAAGAAAAAGGAAAAAGAGGCCAAGAAGAAAGGCATACCTCCCCGTGGCAAAGCCCCCCCGCCAGCTCCTGTGGTCAAGGATGAACCCCCTCCGCCGGCTCCTGTTATCGAGCCTGCGGTCGAAGAACCCCAACAACCGACTCGAGAACTTGCGGCAGAAGATGATGGCTTCGGCATCTGGGGTTTTGCGAAGTTAATTGCAAAGGGGAAAACCGCAGAACCAGAACCAGAACCAGAGCCAGAGCCGAAGAAAGAGCCTGAGCCTGAACCTGCACCTAACCCCGAAACTGCAGTGGTAGTGCAGGAACCCAAGGATGATTTTTGGGCTGGTTGGGACAATATGACAGCCAAAGAGCGCAAGAAAAAGGAAAAAGAGGCCAAGAAGAAAGGCGTACCTCCCCGCAGCAAAGCCCCTCCACCAGCTCCTGTTATTGAGCCTGTGGTCAAGGATGAACCCCCTCCGCCGGTTCCTGTTATCGAGCCTGTGGTCGAAGAACCCCAACAACCGACTCAAGAACCTGCGGCAGAAGATGATGGCTTCGGCATCTGGGGTTTTGCGAAGTTAATTGCAAAGGGGAAAACCGCAGAACCAGAAC